>NC_047518.2:47140643-47240025 GCF_902827115.2 Pseudochaenichthys georgianus | reverse complement strand
GCATTTCAAAAATGGCGTCTGCTTTGTCTTGTTTGTCAATATGAGGTCAAAACAAGATGGCAACTGATTATTTCAAACTCTGACCTGCAGACAAAGAGTTTTTCAAGAAGAAGGGCTCTCACTGATGAGATCAGTCACTTTTAAAATAACATTTCTATCTAGTTTGTCTTGTGATTATCTGTTGCTGTTTAGACACGCTAGTATGGGACTAATATGGAGACCTATCAACGACTATTAACAGACAGTCGTCAAATTTAACGTAATGCTGCTGGAACTCCGATTACCGTAATCCACCCGCAATATCTTGGTTGAAAACAGAACAGTATAACCACTATTTCAGCCGTACTGACTTGTTCGTCCAAAACGACTTTCAATGTATTGTCCTAAACAATTGTTATCGTCCACAACGATTTAAAACATTAAAAGTAAAAGCATGCAGTGTTAATGAAAGAAAGGAAAATAGACTCACCCTTGATTGCTCTAAAACAACGCCACGTGGTGTGATTCAAATGTAGGTTGTTTCACATTAAATTAGGCAGTCTTTCTCAGGAGTCCAACTTACCAGACAGACACACACTCCTATTGTTTACTATGCAGGGTTGGGAGGGTTACTTTGTAAATGTAATCAGTTACTGATTACTGAATACATGGCTCTGAAAGTAATCCGAATACAGTTACAGTTACGTGTCTTAAAAAGTAACGTAATCAGATTACATTTAGATTCCTTTTGGATTACTTTCTTTTTCCATCACAGATGGTATGTTTTGGTGAACAGGAGACACAAAAAGCAAAAGGAAACTGAACGTGTTTTTACCAACACACTCACTCCCTAAGCGTCCAGGAGCGACGTTTGGTCAGTGTCCGTGGCGTGCGGTTGTGATGCTCCTAGGCTCCTTCAGCGTCATAAAGGGACGCAAATAGCTTTCAACTGATTGCAATGTATTTTGTTATGGAAATCTAGGACCCAACACGGCTGGAGAGTACAAGTCAAAGTGATCAAAACAAATAAATGGTGAATCGAGCAGAGCTGTCTTTTGGGTTATTTATTTGAAGCTTCAAATACATGATACAGATATAATAGACACAGGTCTGACAGAGTATAGGATAGTCTGCCAGAGTGTGCGTAGTACAATGAAAAAGCAAAGGTTATATAGGAAATGAGTGGGAACGGGAGAAATCTGTGTTCACACAGTCACATATTGTTATTAGACACCTGGCCTTGAGCGGTAGATAGCATAACGGTTCTCAGAGCAGTGAGTGGCGGTGTGACTGTGTGAGTCTCCCAGCTGTGGCCTTGAAGGGCTTGAGAATAAACCCAAAGTAGAGAAGAAGAAGAAGAAAACAGCACATGACATTTATGAGAAGCATTTGATTTAAGCATATAAGGATATCAATACAAATTTCCACTACAATTTCCATCTGCGGCTGGATTTGACGCTCATGGAAGCACGGCATTCGTTTGTGTCGGCTGCCCTTAAAGGCAATGTGAGCGTCCATTCCCATTGGATAACGGAGAATTGTACATCCGGAAGTAAGTATTCCTCTTACTGTCGATTGATGTTACAGTGATATCTGCACTACTCATCGACTAAAAACACCAGAGTATCCTTGTTAATTACACAACATTGATTGGTTTAAATTGTGTGCAATGCTTTTGTATTTTTCCCCTTCGATTCGAAGAAACAAATATTTGTTCTGAGTAAAGGATGGCAGAAGACAGCGAGCGAAAAATGCTAACCTATTATTGCACCGAAAATCACTCCTAGCTCCCTTATTACTTATCCTAGCTGCACATCCAACACATTGTTTATGATCGTAAAGACACAGAATCTAACGGTGCCCACCTCAACACTGAAAGATGCAAACTCGCGACGTTATCAACAACAACGTACATCAAAACAAGTGGCGCTAGGTACTAACATGAGCAGGCTAACATGGCTACCTTCCTCTTTGTCTGTCTAAACTGGTCTTCAATGGCATTAAAACGATAAAAACGATGATGTAGTTAATCCATAGGTTAATATCCAATGTGGCTGTGTCCCCGTTGAAATGTTCTGATAATCTATAAGCAATAAAACTGCAATTCCGTTATCTGCTGTCCGCTCTGTGCTCCATGCGCTCTGGGTCCTGCAATTCCTGCTTCCTTACGTAGTAAAGGATAAGTAAAGTCTGCTGCATAATGTACTTAAACTGGCTGGCATTCTTTATACTTTACGCAGGACCATATCTCTGGAACCCATTGGTCGATTTGAGTGATTTACACCTTTTTCTTAACCATTACATCCAATAGAATCGATGGGCAGTATCGTAAAAAAACGGTGGAAGGGGTCCACTGGGGGGACCTTCGGGCTTAAGAGGTTAATAAAGTCATCTAATCTGTCCATCAGAATTCTTTCTAGGACTTTTGACAGTGTGCTGGCTGGCTAATGCTATGGGCCTATAGTTGTCTAGGCTTCCCACTTTACTGGCTTTGTCCTTAATAACTGCACCAACAGAAGAGACAACATTGAGTCTGGTAACAAGCCATGACTCATAAAGGCAGTAAAGCAAATAGAAAGAAGAGGAGCTATCTTTACACTGGCATATTTAAGATGTTCAGCAGAAATATGATCTACACCACTGGCTTTGTTTTCAGACAGCTTGTTTATAGCTTGGCACACCTTGTGGCATTATCACCATTGACTCATTGTTATCAATATCTTCTACCCTATACAGTTCACTTTGGACACAGTTGAATAAGGTACTATAATGCTGTCGCCATAACTCCACAATGTTGTCTGTTCCGGATGTTCCGTCAACAGTGCATGGTAGAGATATTTTGCATTTATTAATAGCCCTCACTTCTTTCCAAAAATCCATAACATTATTACTTAGCAGCTTCTTAGCCATGGAATCGGCCCTCATGGCTTGCTCATTTTTACAGATGAAGCGAATAGCATACTTGTATCTTGCATTAGTAAGCTTCTTGTACTCAAATACAGACCCTTGTCAGGGTCTGCCTGCCATAGCTCATGATTTAGTGGCTTCACATGCTTCAGCAGGATACTCAGCTACATACCTATTCCAGCCAGGCCTGATGTTATGTGTCTTATTGTTACTTTTGTAGTAAGGCTTACTGCCTTCATACAGAGCACTTACTATATCATTGTACATGGAGCAGATATCACCCCAATGCTTTGCATCCTTACAATTAACATCACTACATATAATTGCATCTCTAGGTAGATGAATATTAGTTAAGGATGTATCCGTCTGAGCATAATAGGATGTAATGTCTTCCTTTGTGAGGGTTGACCAGTCTAGTTTTTCTGTTTGAGCACTATTTACACTTCTGGTTATTCCAGGTAGATGTTCGACATTTATTGACATAGCAACAGGTATAGATATATATATATATATATATATATATATGATCAGTCGTTGCTGTCCCATACAGAATGCTCATACACTCAAGTGAAGCATGCGCATCAGCTGTACTAATACAAAGATCAAGCCATGACTCTCACCCCCTAAACGCACCAGGAGCGTCTGCGCTGCGTTACGGCCGCGCCGCGTTACAAGGAAATAAATGACCTGGTTTTTAGTCGCTGCAGTTTGTGGAGTGGAAGGTAACAACTACATATTAATGTTTTAAAGTGAATTAATACTTGTAGGTACAGTTCAGAGCATTTCAGTAGTTTAACATCTTGTGAAAGTCGTTAAAAAACTGTTCAGTAAGCTTGCATTTCACAATAAAGTAAGATCTTATTTCCTATATCAAGATCATAATATTATTATATTATTATTATTTTGTATTTATATTTTTATAAATATTGGTTTTTTAACTATACTTTATCTTGTGAATTTCCCCAGGGATCAATACAGTTGTGTTTAACTCTTTATAATGATATTATATTTTTGTATTATAATTTGTTTTTATTCATGTGTTATAACAACTACCCAAAATACTCTCAATAATGTTTAAATACAGTATGCTGTGGTGGAAAACCTTGCATTTATAGTCAGATAAATTGTGAGAACAGACAAGAATAATTTGGCAGTCATTTGTCAGACATAACAATTTATTATAAATTGTATTACATACACAGTAGCGCATCCTAGGTGATAGCTGAATGCCACGCTGACCAATGAGTCCCTGGAAGCCAAGTATCTGAAGGGTAAAAAAAAGCAAAGAAAAATATGTGAAATCATGTTATTAATCTGAATCTATTCTTTGTTTCAGTCGACATTTGCAAGGCACGATGGAAGTCACTCTGGGATGCTTTTGTTAAAAACAGTAAGAAATCTCTCCCAAGTGGATCTGCAGGTGGCACGCAAAAGGGCTGGAAGTATACAGACCTAATGTCCTTCCTTTTGCCCTATGTACAGCAAAGGAGGTATGTATGCACATATTTTAATTTATATAATTTTGTAATCCCCAATGACATACACACAAGAAGAAGTATTGCTTTGAATAAAGGAATTAATGAAAGCAAGCCTATTTAGATATTCATCTTCATTCTGATGACATTCATAGGGTGTATGTATACACATTTATAATAATAAATTCCTTGTAATTGTGAGTAAACTGTGGTTACCACATTTATTGATGAATCAAGGTTCTTATTCCACAGGATAGCCACACCCCCTGAAATCCTTCCTCTGACTATTCCCATGCCAAAGTCAGTAGTAGACTCCCCAGCCCCATGGAAATTATCATTAAAAGAGTTCAGTTTTTCCAAGTCTTGCTTCCCTAAAAATGTCTCTTGCATACATAGTATGTCACAGTTCTCCAGAAGGTGGTCAACTACTATGTGCCGCGCTTTATCCCCTGCGCTCTGGACCATACGAAGGCCACGACAGTTGTACGACAAGACCCGAATAGTCATTTAGCGAGACAAGTGAGTGCCCATAGCACTAGCTGGCACACTCATTCCCCCCGCAGTAGATGCCGTGTTTGAGCCGATAACTCCTGCTCTGCGCGGCTCATAATACCGCCGGACAAATGCCCCTTCCGGCCAGATCTCCATATTTTTTCAACCGTTCTCAGTATGTTGGAGTACAGAATAATCAATCATCTAACCTCCAGCTGTCCACAGGTGTCCCACAAGGGTCAATTCTGGGTCCATTCTTATTTTCATTGTATATAAACGACTTACCATCGATATGTTCTGACACAAACATCCAAATGTATGCTGATTAGGGGTGTAACGGTATCCGTATTCGTCCCGTACCGTCACGGTTCGGACGTCACGGTTCGGCACATGCAGTCACACGGCGAATACGCCTTTTTTTTTACGATTGGGGAAAAAGTCTGTCATTCAGGGCAGTATCCACTACACTATATATAATCCAGGGGGCGGTATTGCGCCTAAAAGCTGTTTGCCAGCCGCCCTTAAACAACAAATGAAGAACAAGAAGAAACAACAACAAAACGAACTAAATACAAGAAGAAGAAAAGTTAGTATGGCGATTTCAGATAACACACAGGAGCTAGAACCCACCTGCTTCTTTTAAATCAGCTGTGTGGGAACATTTCGGGTTCCCTGTGGACTACAATAACGATGAAGTGTGCGAGTGGTGGATCGGAAGAGGACGGTGTGTCGGCGTTGTTCTACAGCGGTGCGGTATGCTAATAGTAACACACGCCAAACATGCTAAATCATATCAGAAGGCATCACCCAGATTTGCCACTCACCGGAGCCCGGCAAAAGACAACAGCTGTTCAACAGCTGATCCCCGCTGTTTTTAAGAAGCTAATAGACATGAAAGCCGTGAAACCAAAATAAATAACGGAAGCTTTTGGCATAATGTTTTTCAACGACTTTGCGCTCTGGAAACACTTTCTTATTATTTATGATGTAATATTTTCAAGACATTCTTTTTAGTTGTACAGCTTGGTGAAACCTTTTAGTTTGACATCAGCCATTATAGATAATATGGCCATCTGAGTGTGTGGTGCTGTTTCTGGTTTGTTTTTAACTGTTTAATACAGTTAATTATTCAAAATGTCAGAGTTCCTTATTTTGAAACTGAAACTTGCGCTACTGTTCAAAAATAAATAACAACAAACCTGGAATTACGCATTTGGGACTTTTTTTTTGCTTTTTCTTGTTGTACCGAACCGTACCGAACCGTGACCCCCAAACCGAGGTACGAACCGAACCGTGACTTCTGTGAACCGTTACACCCCTAATGCTGATGATACTGTAATTTGTGTTCACGGAGGCAGTCTGACACAAGTGGCTAATGAACTGACGAACAAGATGGTGCATGTAACAGCTTGGTTGGAGCAATGCTGTCTGCAACTAAATGTCAGTAAAACTGTATGTATGTTCTTCACCAAAACCAAGTCCTCCTGCGTTGAGCCAGATGTGTTTGTGTCCGGGGAGAGGCTACAGGTGGTCTCACAGTACAAATACCTGGGGGTCTTAATTGATTCAAGACTCAATTTTAAGGCTCAGGTGAAAAAGGTTCAAACAGGGTCAAATTCCAGAAACTGCATGCCAACAGAGGCGGCTCTGATGTACATGCACTCCATGGTTCTATCTCACATCACCTACTGCTTAACAACCTGGTCACATGCAACCACTCTTAAACCCATGGAATCATTATACAAACAAACACTTAAAATAGTTGATAAGAAATCAGTTTATTCTCATCATTGCCCAATACTCACAAAATACAACTTGTTGAGCTGGGGAAATGTAATGAGATATGCAAATGCTTGCCTCATGTACAACATAATACACGGCCTTACCTCACCTCCTCTCAGACATGTTATCACCATACGCACACCAGGTCAACAAGAGCTGCAACAAGAGGAGACTGCGTGGTTCCATTAAGGAAGAGTTCATTCAGCCAATCTTCTTTTTCTTTTAAAGCTGCACAACAGTGGAACTCAATCCCAGTGAAGATTAGAGAACAAAACACCTGCAGTTTATTTAAATCTAACTTCAAAACATGGTTAGTGGAAAGTCAGCTGATGTCAACACTGACACAATCTACACTTTACAACGCTCTGTTTGTACATGTGCCTTGACCTGTTGCTATCTGCTTTGTGAATATGTATTTTAGTTCTGTTTTTCTGTTTTTGTATATGCTTTTATCATAATAAGTATCTCTGTTGAATGTTGTTTTACTGATTGTATTTACCTGTGAATTTTTGTTTTTAGGATGACTTTCAACATCTGTCCAGGGACTACAGACGTTAGCCTGTTGGCTAACTCTGGCGCATTTACAGAAATGTCAATCAATGTGCACTGTCCGCGTCAAATAAATATATAAATAAATAAATTGTACATTTCGCTGACCTCATTGCATTCAGCAGATACTTTAAATGAACCGTATCTACCGTGTATAGTGCCAATTCTTTGGCAACAGGCCAAGTTTTTCTTTAAGATACACAGACAAAGTTTCAGCCTCTAGGTCTGGTGAGAACTTGGAAGCAAAAACACTCACCAGCTTAGTCTTGATCACTTTGATGTTGCCCGCAGCACCGGTGCCAACAATAGGCACGTTACCGGATTCATTTTTCCGCTCGGGAGCAACAGTGCGCAATCTTGGTTTATCAGCAGCCTTCTCTGAGGCATGACGTCAGCCTTTTTTCACAACATGACTCCACTTTGGAGAGCTTGGCAAACACTTGATCCACTAGGACTATCCATTGTTGTAGCCCTCTCCACGTTCAGAGCAGAGGCCCCCGCTCCGAAGCCCAAGTTTGAGGCTCCTGCCTGTGCTGCACCCAGTGCTGTGCCGTCCAGGCGGCCCCGTCCACCACCGCGACATCTGAGCCATCAAGGCCCTGTGTCAGGTCAGTGGAGCGCTCTTGTGCACACACGCGGCGATCGATCTCCACTGTGATAGCAGGAAGATCTTCAAGGTGAGGTCGCCATGGGGGTCCGTCCTGTAATGCCGATTGGTGGTGTGGATGTTATCCTGGGTAACGGCCTGGCTGGCAGCCGTGTGTGGGCTGAGGGTCCACCGCCTACCATGCAGTCATCTTCACCCACTGTGACTGTTAACGCAGAGGAGAATGTTAAGTGCTCTCCTGGAGTGTTTGTGGCTTGCTCTGTGACCCGGGCTGTGAGCCGTGCACAGGAGGAGTCTGAGCAGGGTGAAGAGGTCAGTGAGATAGATTCTGTGGTTATTCCTGACTTGTTGTTGTCGGTATCCCGCAGTGAGTTGGTGATAGAGCAGAAAGCAGATGTCTCCCTCAGTCCGTTTTTTGAGGTGGTTCTCTCCGCCGAGGATGGTAATGGTGTCACCAGGGGTTGTCAGCTGCAAGGGGGATTGCTGGTCAGAAAGTGGTGGTCACGTGGGAAAGGCTTCATTGGTGAGCCAGTGTATCAGTTTTTATGGTTCCTGTCAGATTTCGTGAGGAGGTCCTCAGGAAAGCGCATGGGCAGTCGGGACATCGGGGTGTCCGTAAAACATGTGGTTACATGTTGCGGTATGTCTTTTGGCCTGGTCTGAAGAGAGATGTGTCTCGGGACGTTAAATCATGCCAGACAGGTAAGCCAATTCGGCAGCGACCTGGGGGTCAGGTCTTGGGTTTGTTGCCAAGGGCTAG
Source organism: Pseudochaenichthys georgianus (assembly GCF_902827115.2). Taxonomy (NCBI): domain Eukaryota; kingdom Metazoa; phylum Chordata; class Actinopteri; order Perciformes; family Channichthyidae; genus Pseudochaenichthys; species Pseudochaenichthys georgianus. Next base: position 47,231,474 of record NC_047518.2, on the reverse strand, counting down.
TTTGTGGTTTCTGGAAGGACATTCCGGGTTCTTCCAGGTGCTGGGTCAAGGGACTGGCCAGAGTGGTCTTCTGTCCACGCCAAAATATCGGAGAAGAGCTCCTAGCTATTTAGGTAGTTAACGGTTTTCTTAGGAGAATTCCTTTCTTATGGGGGGGAGTGTGACGACCCCTCCACACTACGTGGGGTGCCGTCTGTTTGTGTGTGTGGTTTGTGGGTGTTCACAGGTTCCGGTGGTGATGAGCGGCACCTGTCGGGGAGGATACCTGTCTTATGAGCTACACCTGGGGAAAAAAATATAGGAGGAGCCCAGCCGGATATGTCTCTCTCGCTCCTCTGGGCACTCTCTCTGCGCCAGGGGGTCCACCCGCCGCCGATCTTCAATGTCCGTTGTTGCGCATAACAGAGGATTCAGACATTGTACATTCAATACATAACTAAACACGCCTTTTCTCCTCATATTCTCTTTCATGACTTTTCATTTAATACATTTTATCGGCTGTAATCGTGTTTTCCGTAAAACCTGAAGTCAAGCTTACTGTTGGTATTTCGGAAATCCCTTCCGGAATAGCTTTTCAAAATAAACTTTAACCACAGGCGAAAGCTAACCGGAAGTATTTTCACAATAAAACAGTTATATAATGACTGTATGTTAAAACTATCTTATATCATTACATATTGATTTTAATTTCTAATAATACCCACCGGTGCTCGAGCTCTCTCTCTCGCGCACGCACACAAAATGGCTCGTGCCACACACACACACGCAGAGCAGAGCTTGAATGAAACACAGAGACCCAGAAGTAAGTACTCACGAGGCTATGCTATTATGTGCAGAATCCCTCTCGCTTTCAGGTGGTTTTGATTGAGTATCCACACGTGGACGTTTAAGGACTAAAAAACGATAAATGTTTAACTTTGCTGTTAGCAAATAAGTTGGCGCTCTAGCTAACAGGAAGTCACAAAGTAATTTAGCCTATGGGTAGGTTAAAAATCTAATGGGTGCTGGCCATTGGCCTAATCATATCACCTGTGTTGGCTTTATGTTTTTGGTAAAAAATGTGTTTGTTTCAGATTTGCATTGATGTAATCAAACATTTTTCCAATTTAATACAAATAATAATAATAATTTTAAAAAAAAACACATATTTCTTGGGGGTGCCTTAGCTCCCCCCCTGGCACCGCCCCTGGGAGTGAGCTGGAGAAGGACAATTGTTGTTGACCGCACACACGCACGCACGCATATGGTTATGCGTATATATTCCTAGGATCGATCGGTGACGCTGTGGAATTAGAAGGAAACATTGAAACGCATTGATGTGACTACATACCTGGATGGAATGAACATGTGTCTGAGCTACACTGCTGCTAGAGATGCTTTTAAATTGTGGGCCGAATCAGGAAGGCCGAGGTAGGGGTCTTTGTTTGAACATAAACAGTCCACTAATGCCAAATATAAGTATGCTGTCCGCTTCATTAAAAAAAGTGAGTACACAATGAGGGCTGGCTCACTTGCCAGAAAGCTGCGCAACAATAGTTGCTATGATTTCTGGAAAGAGGTCAAAGTCATAAACAGCTGTAAGACTCCCTTACCGTCTTCCATTGAAGAAGTGTGTGGGTCAGGCAGCATCGCAGAACTGTGGCGACAACACTATTATGAGTTGTTCAACTGTGTTAAGAGTGATGCATTTGTGGTTGAAAAGGTTGACTCCACTGAAAATGTTACAGTTAGATCAGAGGAAGTCTACAACACTATAATGAAACTAGAAAATAACAAAGCTTGTGGCCCGGATCTCATCTAAGCTGAACACTTAAAACATGCCAGTCTTAAGCTTGCTCCTCTTCTTGCTCTGTGTCTTACTGGTTTCCTTAATCATGGTGTCTTACCAGATTCCATGTTATCTGTGCTACTTGTGCCAGTCATCAAGGATACAGCTGGGAAGATTAATGGCATTGATAATTACAGACCCATTGCTTTAGCTAGCATTCTCTCCAAAGTGTTGGAAACAATTCTGTTGGATAGGCTGGAAAGGTATATTACCACAGCTAACAACCAGTTCGGTTTTAAAAGAAAACACGGCACATATATGTGTATTTTTGCTTTAAAAGACATGATAGCAAAATATAGAAGCCATAATTCCACCATGTTTCTGTGTTTTATTGATGCTTCCAAGGCATTGATAGACTGAATCATTACAAATTATTTGACAAAATGTGCCAGAGAGGGGTACCCAAGTACATAATAAGGATCTTAGCCTTTTGGTATGCACATCAGACTATGCAGGTGAAGTGGGGAAAAATACTGTGTCTGAACATTTTTATGTTGGTAAGGGGGTGAAGCAAGGTGGGCTTTGATCTCCTTTGTTGTTTAATCTGTACCTGGATGATCTGTATGGAAACTGAACTTGTGTAAAACTGGCTGTGTCATCGGAGCTACTGTTGTCAACCACCTTATGTACGCAGATGATTTAATCATCTGAGGACTTTTTCCCAGTATGGCATTGATTTTAATATTAAGTATAACGCCAAGAAGAGTAGCATCATGATTGTGCGAAGTAAAGAGGATAAAAAGGCTGTATTTCCTAATTTTATTCTCAGTAGCAACATTCTACTTGTGTGCAGTGAGATGAAGTACCTTGGTCATTATATTTCTGATGATCTCACAGATGACAAAGACATCCATAGACAACGCTGCAAACTGTATGCCCAGGCAAACATATTAATGCGTAAGTTTCACAAGTGCTCTGTAGATGTCAAGGTATCACTTTTTAAAGCTTTCTGTACACCATTGTACACGGCTCACCTGTGGAGTAACTACAAGGCTAGAAGCATACACAAACTAAAAGTTGCATACAATGATGCTTTATGGTTGCTGCTGAGGGTACCGAGATGGCACAGTGCCAGCCAGCTGTTTTGTTAACTTGGGGGTACCTACTTGTCAAGCCCTTTTAAGAAAGTTAATGTACAAATTCATGTGTCGCCTCGAAGACTCAGACAATCATGTTATCTCGATTTGAATTAACCCTCTGAAGAGTTCTACCCGGTTCTCTTCCATGATTTGGAGACATTGGCGCAACAGCCTCTACAGGCGGTGAGCATGTGTGGCTCGCTGAGATTGGACTGATTTTATGTTTTTATCTGTTTGTTTTTATCTGTTTTGTGTTTAGCTTTTTATCTTATTTATTGATGTGTGTTTTGTCTTTTTGTGATATGGACCTTGAGTCTGAAATAAAGATTGGATAATACACATACCGATATGTTGTATAAATATTGCAAATCAAAACCTTTATTGACCAGTAATTACCAAAAATTGCATTTCTATCCTGTTATTAATGCATTCAAATCGTGATTCAAATGGCCCGCCACAAACTTCCGGGAACTTTCTGAGTCTCTCTGAACCACGTGACGATCAAGCATGTTGGACTTCTGCTGTCGCAACTCTTCTCTCTACTGGACCAGCCAATCAGAATTGACCTTCTCGAGTTCTCCGATTGGTTGGTTTTGTGGCACATTTGTAACGCTGTGACAACTTGAGCGAGCAGGTAGGCAAAGCTGAGCGCGCACAGGGTGGAGAGGTCGAGCGAGGGAGAGAGAGCGCGTGCAGCGGTCTGCTTGCGCACGGAGCAGGAGTTTTATGAGAATATATTTCTCTGTGCTCAAAAATGTTCAAGTGCGCGCTCAATAGCATTTTCTATGCTCAACATGTTTCATTGCGTGCTCAGGATAGAAGAGGCACAAATATAACGCCATACAATGAAGGGGTTCAAGGGAATGAGCATGCTGATAAGTTAGCAAAAGAGGCGTTAGAAAAGGAAATAGCAATACCAGTTTCACTTGGGAAAGGAGAAGGAAAAGCAATAATTAAGAAGAAAGGTATGGAAATATGACAGACAAGGTGGGAGGAAGATCAGAAAGGGAGGAGATACCACAAGTTACAGAAATCAGTCATAACAAAGATCTATACAGAAAGGAACAGACGGGAGGAGATTATCAGTAGACTCAGATTGGATCATACAGGATTAAACGGAACAATGTTTATAATGGGGAAAGCAAAGTTGAAGAATGCAGGGGGTGTGGAGTGAAAGAAAATGTGGAACGCATCATATTACACTGTAACATGTACAAAACAGAGAGGGAACAACTAAGATACAGGGTCAGAGAGGCAGGAAGGGAGTGGAGCCTGATGGGGACACTGGGAACAGAAGGTGAGGGGGTAAGAGCTACCAGGAAGGGAGTGGAGCCTGATGGGGACACTAGGAACAGAAGGCGGGGGGTCAGAGCTACCAGGAAGGCCATTCTTAAGTATTTGAGTGGAACAGGATTGATTGGAAGAATTTAAAACAACGTAAACAACACAATGGTATAATTCCACAAGTGGTGATAGGATTATATGGTGATACACTATCTTGTACAGTAGGTGGCGGTATGCAATTGAAAGCTGTTTGATATCCGCCAAAAACCGAGAGAAGAAGAAGAAGAAGAAGAAGAAGAACCACGTGGCTTCTCGTCGCTACGGTTCTCTCTCTCTGTGTGTTCCTGAGAAAGTGTGTGTGAGCTCCAGCTCTACTGATCCATCCTGTGTGTCTGGATAAACCTCCGAATGGACTGTGTGCTCTTTTTTCTGGAGCGTTTACCTCGGACTACAGGAGCTAGCTTAGCATGCTAGCTGGAAACACGTTAGCAACACTAGTCAGATTGAGAGTTTGATGCCGAGAGAAACGGTGTGTTTAACGGAGTCTGCAGGAAAAGGTGATCTAGGAAACATGAGTAAAGTCCAGATGCTGCTGTCGTTGAAGAAGCAGCGACTCACTGCTGCTAATGAAGAGATAGTTGCTCTGTTTAAACAAACAATAGCAGAGCTCGAGGAGGAGCTGTTTCTTTCCAAAGAGGAGAACAAGAGACTCCAGAAGCTACTGGACGCTGTTTTACAGCCTCAGCTTCGGATCCACAGAGCAGGTCTGTTCCCTTTACCCTTAATTAACACTTTACACTCTTCAGTAGCACTTTATTATCACATTAATAACACTTTAGACCCTTTATCAGCACTTGCAGCAGGTAGTAGATCCTGAAGTAAAAGTACATACACCACACTGTGAAAATACTCCATTACCAGTTAAAGTACTGCATTCATATCTTATTTAAGTAAAAGTATGTAAGTATTATTATACACACAGTACTTTATTATAATAATTAAAATGTATTACGGAAGAGGAAAACTACCAAAATAAATATATATATAAAAATACATAGGCCTACATTGAATAATATGCCATTTAACGTACTGATTTAAATATGACCCATGCATGTGGGCACTAGTTGGTTAAATGTGACATCCATTGATACTTTAGTTTTAATGTGCTTCTTTATTCAACTTTTATTTTTAAATGTGTAAAAGCAAAAAAAACAAATACTTTGGATTAATTCAAATTGCGGGAGAATAATGTAGAATGATCGAGGGTCGAGTATCTTTCACGGCTCAGGTTTATTGTACACTAAGTCAAGACATTACAGAAGGATTGGTGGATTTAACTTCTGTTAGACAGCTATCATACTGAATAAATATTTACTGTGAATGTATGCAAAAATGTATGGCATATGGCTGTCTAACAGAAGTTAAATTCATTCCTCACTTATTCTGACAATGTACTTAACCCCAAATAAAATAACCCAATAAAAAGAGTTGTTAAATAATAGTGAAGTCACGTTGTAATACAAATAACACATCTCTCTCAAGTTTTCTTTTTGAGCTTTGCTAAATGCCACTGTGTCAAGTGTCCATCTTGGGTTGCGTCCGGAGTTGTCCAATATGGCGGACCATCTCGCACATGCGCAGTACCGATCGGGCAGGGGGACGGATCGGGTAGTGACCATGGATGTATAATAAGAACTGGATACAGCGTGGGAGGCGGGGCCTCATTCATTCCTATGAGAGTTGCTCAATGGCGCATGATGACAAAATGGCCCAACTTTTGAGAGAGCGAAACGTCACAGATTACCCGGCATGCCTGAGAAGTACCCGTACGAAACTTTAACCACGCCGCCCAAAAGGCTCGTTCACATTAAGCACGTGAACTTGCGTACACGTAACAGCACCGCACGTTCATGACAGCACGGTAGATGGTACCGGATTTATATTAACGAGGCGGCAGTTTAGCAGCTCGCGGCTAGCTAGTAAATTATGCTAAGTTACACATCAATCGTTATGTACTTTTATATTACGCTGACATCAGGATCTAGTGATATCCAAGCAACAGAGCTTAATTTAGCATGATACTTGTGTGGGTTGTACATGAAACCACTTGGTAATATATAAAAATGTATATGTTGAAGCCTGTTATGATCAATTGTAAGTTAAAACTTTATCTAAAAAGTAAAGCTGATGATGGATTACTGTGGTGGAGTTAAAATAACAATAGCCTATTTCTTTTTGAAATGTGATGGAGTAAAAGGATAGTAACTGTGATTATTCATGTTAAGTACCCAACAAGTAACTAAAACAATTGCAAGTGCAATAAGAAGCTACAGGAACGTTAATCTACGTCAGTAATTTTAACTGTATTTAATACAACATTTACGGTACAAGATTTACATCATACAGCCCATGTAGTATAATATTTTACAAATGATGAATTACAGCAAACATGTGCAATATATCCATTATTACAGCTCCGTGGGCTGGCAGTAAGGCGATATGGTCCGTTGTTATTGTGCATCCATGGGTAAAGATAAACGCATGTAGTACTGAACACGTAACATGAACGTGCCGGGCGGCGCGGTCCCGTGGGTTAGATGCGCGTTCATAATGCAGAGGGAAATAACTCTCAGAATAACGTTATTAGCACATTTTACAACTTGAGGAACGAATTTTTTTAATAAGGGCTATACAAGTGTTCATATTGGGTAGTTTATTTTGTTTAAAAAAAATTATCCAACGAGTTACAGACCACTCTTTCCCAATGTAAGTCAATGGGAAAAAGTTTTTCCGGGCCCAGCAACCTAAAGGAAGTGTAGTACTGCCGTTTGACCAGCACGAATATTCTCATCAGACTCCGGCGCACTTCCTGGAGGCTTGGTAGTGACAGGCAGCAACCACACAACTCTGAAGTAAAGCAGTCCCTCGCATGTCGTAAAGCATGTTGCAACACTGTCATAACAGCCTTATGCATTGTATGATACTATCCAGTAGGGGTGTTGAAAATAATCGTTTCTGCGATGCAGACGTGGACGATTCGGTATCGATGCAGTGACGGAAGATAATCGGTTATAGCGTAGTAACGTTGCGTCCTGATTTTCCGGCCGCGGCTTTTTTTTTGTTGTCACTTTTAATATCAAATCGGTCGGTGACGCAGAGATCAGGGAACAGACGTGACAGCGGCACAGCAACACCAAACACGGAGCAGTCTGCTTTATCCACCAACACAACACCACCAGTCCAGAACTAACAGCAGAAGGACCCGCTCCGAATCACTCCGTGTCGCTGCGGCTCAGAGACACAGGGATTTATGTTTTTCAAAAATAATCGCGTTACAATCATGTCAGGTTTTTGGTGGATTTAATTAAGTCTTGGATTGCAGAGTATGAATGTCCTCTAGCAATTTTCAGACGATATATACGTGTGTAAAGTTTGTGAAGGCAGGAGGAAAAAAGCTTCCGCGATCACCGTCTCCTCTCCGTTCCTCCAAGACCCGCCCCCTCCCTGAAAATAATGAGTGACAGGCTGATAGTGACCCGATAGAAACTTTATTATTCACTTAATCACTGAGATATAATGAAGCTAACTTAATCTCATACATTCATGGGATTCATGTAACAGTAAGACAGAGAATGTAAGTGTGCACCCACATGCAGTATTTTTGTTTGTTTATGCTATTGTAAATACTTCTGTTGTCTGCTGTGTTGAGACTCAAGTCATGTTAGTGATGCCACATTCAGGACATTCAGTGTCCTTTTTTTAACAGAAGGCCGTTGCTAGAAGCTGCAGCTCGACTGCAGAAGCATTAGACTTTTGTTTTTGAGGATAAAACAACTTCACACACGGAGGCTAGACCTATACAATTCATTAATTTTGGTTTATAGATTAATGTCAAGACATTTATGTTATTGATTTCTGAAGCACTTTCTAAATAATAAAAAGAGAGTTCATATGTATTGACTGCATGTATGCATTGATGAAAAATAAGCCATGTACAGTAATATAGAAAATTGAGGATGCAACACATTGGTATGAATCGTGATGAATCGTGATGCATCGTGATGCATCGTGATGCATCGTGATGTCAAATTGAATCGAATCGTTGACAGGATAATCGTAATCGAATCGTGAGACCAGTGAAGATGCACAGCTCTACTATCCAGTGTGCGAAAAAGTACACATCCCACCGTCCGGGACGTGTACTTTACAATAGCGGACAAGTCTTTCTTTCAATTGACTTGTCCGGTGGACAAGTGACATTTTTCGGCCTGATTTATTGACAAATTATTGATACATTTAGTTTACAAAAGGCAGAACTCATTCGCAAATTTATGGGCATAGATATGTCTCATAATTATTTGTGTGAACATAAAAATAATTTGCGTGTAAATATGTGATTTATAAATGTAAAACACCATCCACAAATGCATTTAAAAGATTTGCAAACTCACAAGTACATTTGCAAGTGTAAAACAGGTCTGCAAATACGCTAAATATGTTCACAAATAAAAAAAGATCTGTGAATATCTCTTTAACATTTACAACTTTCAATCAGGCATTTGTGAATCCATTTTGTATTTGTCGACCAAAAATGCGCTTGCGGATCTCACATTTCTGCTCGTGGATCGTCTTTTTACACACACAGAATTTTGAGACATATTTTCCGCCGGTCTCGACTCAAATCTACTCGTGTCACTCAGTTATTTTCGGAAACCACGTGATGGCCTGCTGATGACGACATTTCCGCATGATTTCAAAGTAAGAGCATGATGGTTTGTTTAATGCTCTGTTTTTTTATTATAATGAACAGCGGAACGTTAGATGCATTCTTTATCACCATCATCATCATTATCATGTTATAGTGATACAGTTAGTTTGTGGCTCAAAAAGGCTCAATAAGCTGTAAAACTAAAAAGAAAGTCTTGAAAATATTACATCATAAGTAATAAGAAAGTGTTTCAAGAGCGCATAGTCATTGAAATATACATGCCAAAAGCTTCCGTTATTTATTTTGGTCTCACGGCTTTCATGCCTATTGGCTTCTTAAAAACAGCGGGGATCAACTGCTGAACTGCTGTTGTCTTTTGCCGGGCTCCGGTGATTGGCAAATCTGGGTGATGCCTTCTAATATGATATAGCATGTTTGGCTTGTGTTTCCATTAGCATACCGCACCGCTGTAGAACAACGCCGACACACCGTCCTCGTCCGATCCACCACTCGCACTCCATCGTTATTGTAGTCCACAGGGAACCCGAAATGTTCCCACACAGCTGATTTAAAAGAAGCAGGTGGGTTCTAGCTCCTGTATGTTATCTGAAATCGCCATACTAACTTTTCTTCTTCTTGAATTTGGTTCGTTTTGTTGTTGCGTTTCTTCTTGTTCTTCATTTGTTGTTTAAGGGCGGCTGGCAAACAGCTTTTAGGCGCAATACCGCCCCCTGGATTATAAATAGTGTAGTGGATACTGCCCTGAATGACAGACTTTTTTCCCACTCGTAAAAGAAAGGCGTATTCGTCGTGTGACCGCATGTGCCGAACCGTGACGTCCGAACCATGACGGTATGGGACGAATACGGATACCGTTACACCCCTAATTGGAGTAGAATCCACCTGGAGCTGTACTGTCTAGGGGCCAGACTAAGATTGGTTCAAAAGACCTCATGAAAGAAACAAGAAGTGAGGATACCCGGCCCGGAGGAAGCCCGGCGTCCCTTTCTGGAGCCAGGCCCAGAAGGAGGACTCGTCGGCGAGCGTCTGGTGGCCGGGCTTGCCACGGAGCCCGGCCGGGCCCAGCCCGAAAAGGCAACGTGGGCAACACCCCCGCTTCTCCGTCCCGCGGGCCCACCACCTACGGGAAACAGCGATGGGGTCGGGTGCGCTGCCAGAAGTGGCAGTGAAAGAGGAGGGTCTCGACGGACCTGGCAGAAGCTGGCTTTGGGGACGTGGAACGTCACCTCTCTGGGGGGGAAGGAGCCGGAGCTTGTGCGGGAGGTGGAGCGTTACCAGTTGGATCTGGTTGGGCTCACCTCTACGCACAGCGTCGGCTCTGGAACCTTACTTCTGGATAGGGGTTGGACTCTATTCTTCTCCGGAGTTGCTCAAGGTGTGAGGCGCCGGGCGGGTGTGGGGATACTCACAAGTCCCCGGCTAGGTGCTTCGTTGTTGGAGTTTACCCCAGTGGACGAGAGGGTCGCCTCCCTACGCCTGCGGGTTATGGGGGGGGGGGGGGGGGAAACTCTGACTGTTGTGTGTGCTTATGCACCCAACAGCAGTTCAGAGGATACAGCCTTCTTGGAGACCCTGGAAAGAGTCCTGTATGGGGCTCCTGAAGGGGACTCTTTAATCTTGCTGGGAGACTTCAACGCACATGTGGACAATGATGGAGACACTTGGAGGGGCGTGATTGGGAGGAACGGCCCCCCTGATCTGAACCGGAGTGGTGGTTTGTTACTGGACTTCTGTGCTAGTCATGGATTGGCCATAACAAACGCCAGGTTCGAACATAAGGATGCTCATAAGTGTAGGTGGTACCAGAGCACCCTAGGCAGAAGGTCCATGATCGATTTCGTTATCGTATCATCGGACCTGAGGCCGTATGTTTTGGACACTCGGGTAAAGAGAGGGGCGGAGTTGTCAACTGATCACCATCTGGTGGTGAGTTGGGTCGAGTGGCGGGGGAAGCCTCTGGATAGACCTGGTAAGCCCAAACGTGTAGTTCGGGTGAACTGGGAACGTGTGGAGGAGGCCCAAGTTCAGTTCGGGCATTCCTGTGGAGGTTGGGGACATTGAACCAGAGTGGTCGGTGTTCAAAGCCTCTATTGCCGAAGCTGCGGCGGGGAGCTGTGGTCCTAGGTGCCTCAAGGGGCGGTAACCCTCAAACCTCCTGGTGGACACCGGTGGTCAGGGAAGCCGTCCGACTGAAGAAGGAGGCCTTCAGGGATTTGTTATCTCGGGGGACTCCCGAGGCAGTTGCAAGGTACCGACAGGCCCGAAGGGCAGCAGCCTCATCCGTGGCCGAGGCAAAGCAGCGGGTGTGGGAGAAGTTCGGAGAAGACATGGAGAAGGACTTTCGGGCGGCACCAAAGTTGTTCTGGAAAACTGTCCGACACCTCAGGAGGGGGAAGCAGGGAACCATCCAAGCTGTGTACAGTAAGGATGGGACGTTGTTGACCTCAACTGATGGAGTGTTAGGGCGTTGGAAGGAACTCCTGAACCCCACAACTCCGCCCTCTATGTTAGAGGCAGAGCTGGAGTATGACGGGGGACCAACACCAATCTCCCGGGGGGAGGTTACTGAGGTCGTCAAACAACTCCACAGTGGCAAAGCCCCGGGGGTGGATGAGAGCCGCCTGGAAATGCTGAAGGCTCTGGGTGTTGAGGGACTGTCATGGTTGACACATCTCATCAACGTTGCGTGGAAGTCGGAAACAGTACCGAAGGAGTGGCAGACCGGGGTGGTGGTCCCCATTTTTAAAAAGGGGGATCAGAGGGTGTGTGCCAATTACAGAGGCATCACACTACTCAGCCTCCCCGGGAAAGTTTACTCTAAGGTACTCGAAAGGAGGGTCAGGCCGATTGTCGAATCTCAGATTGAGGAGGAACAATGCGGATTCCGTCCTGGTCGTGGAACGACGGATCAGCTTTTTACTCTCGCAAGGATCCTGGAGGGGGCCTGGGAGTACGCTTATGCGGTCTACATGTGTTTTGTAAGACTTGGAGAAGGCGTATGACTGAGTTTCCAGGGAGTTATTGTGGGAGGTGCTGCGGGAGTATGGGGTGAGGGGGTCTCTACTCAGGGCCATCCAATCTCTGCACTCCCAAAGCGAGAGATGTGTCCGGGTCCTCGGCAGTAAGTCGGACCCATTTCCGGTGAGGGTTGGCCTCCGCCAGGGCTGCGCTTTGTCACCAATCCTGTTTGTAATATACATGGATCGGATTTCGAGGCGTAGTCGTGGGGGAGGGGGTCTGCAGTTCGGTGGACTAAGGATTGCACCACTGCTTTTTGCAGATTATGTGGTTCTAATGGCTTCATCGGTCTGCGACCTTCAGCACTCACTGGATCGGTTCGCAACCGAGTGTGAAGCGGCTGGGATGAGGATCAGCACCTCCAAAACTGAGGCCATGGTTCTCAGCAGAAAACCGATGGACTGTCCACTCCAAGTAGGGAATGAGTCCTTACCCCAAGTGAAGGAGTTCAAGTATCTCGGGGTCTTGTTCTCGAGTGAGGGAACAATGGAGCGTGAGATGGGCCGGAGAATCGGAGCAGCGGGAGCGGTACTGCAGTCGCTTTACCGCACCGTTGTGACGAAAAGGGAGCTGAGCCAGAAGGCAAAGCTCTCTGTCTACCGGGCCATTTTCGTTCCTACCCTCACCTATGGTCATGAAGGATGGGTCATGACCGAAAGAACGAGATCGCGGATACAAGAGGCCGAGGGTAGGCAGGGTGGCTGGTGTCTCCCTTAGGGATAAGGTGAGAAGTTCGGTCATCAGGGAGGGACTCGGAGTTGAGCCGCTCCTCCTTCGCATTGAAAGGAGCCAGTTGAGGTGGTTCGGGCACCTAGTTAGGATGCCACCTGGGCGCCTCCCTAGGGAGGTGTTCCAGGCACGTCCAGCTGGGAAGAGACCAAGGGGTAGACCTAGGACCAGGTGGAGGGATTATATCTCTTCGCTGGCCTGGGAGCGCCTTGGGATCCCCCAGTCAGAGCTGGTTGATGTCGCCAGGGGAAAAGAAAGTTTGGGGCTCTCTGCTGGAACTGCTACCCGACCACGGATAAGCGGGAGAAGATAGATGGATGGATGTACAGTATTTTCATTCTATACTGTAGGAGTAGTGTATCTGTGAACGATCCCAAATACAATTCCTTGTTTACATTGTAGTGCTACGCCAGAAGAAAACAAATTTAACTGGAAGTGGAAAGGGGCTGGGCTACATGAGGTGACTTGAGCCAACAGAAATACACAATAGGTGGGACTAATAAAGATAATGTGAAAATATAAAAACAAAGGCATTAATTAGGGCTGCAAAATGTCTCACATTGTAATGGTGATGAGATTTTTAAATGCTAACACTTAACAGTTTGTTCTGACTGTGTTTCCTGTTTCCTGCAGACGTCCAGCAGCTGGTGGTGGTTAAAGAAGAGCTTCTCCCTGACCAGCAGGAGTGGAGCACCAGTCTGGACCAGGAGGACCCAGAGCACCCCCCACACATTAAGCAGGAACAGGAGGGAGAGCAGCTTCAGGAGCTGGAGGATGCTGATATCACCAAGTCCACTTTCACTCCTAACCCTGTGAAGAGTGAAGATGATGAAGAGAAACCTCAGTCCTCTCAGCCTCATCAAAGACAAACTGAACACATGGAAACAGAAGCTGATGGAGATGACTGTCGAGGACCAGAACCAGCCAGGAACTCAGATCCAGAGAGCAGTTTACAACCAAAGACTGAGGACGACACTGGAGACACTTTTGATGCTGACACTGGAGACTCTTCTGAACCTGACGCTGGAGACTCTTCTGAACCTGACACTGAAGACAGTGCTGATTGGAAAGAGACCAGAGAACCTGCATCAGGCTCAAACTCACTGAAAAATAGACATGAATCTGTCAGTGATCCACAACGTAGTGCTGAAAAGAAACCATTCAGCTGCTCAGTCTGTAAGCAAGGTTTTTCATGGAGTGGAAATTTAAAGACACACATGAGGGTCCACACAGGAGAGAAACCATTCACCTGTACACTCTGTAAGAAAGCTTTTTCACATAGTGGAAGTTTAAAGATACACATGAGAATCCACACAGGAGAGAAACCATTCACCTGTACAGTCTGTAAGAAAGCTTTTTCACAGAGTGTAACTTTAAAGGACCACATGATGATCCACACAGGAGAGATGCCACACAGCTGCTCAGTCTGTAAGAAAGCTTTTCCACAGAGTGGATATTTAAAGATACACATGAGAATCCACACAGGAGAGAAACCATTCACCTGTACAGTCTGTGAGAGAGCTTTTTCACATAGTGGAAGTTTAAAGATACACATGAGAATCCACACAGGAGAGAAACCATTCACCTGTACAGTCTGTAAGAAAGCTTTTTCACAGAGTGCAACTTTAAAGGACCACATGAGAATCCACACAGGAGAGAAACCATTCACCTGTACAGTCTGTAAGAAAGCTTTTTCACAGAGGGTAACTTTAAAGTACCACATGAGAATCCACACAGGAGAGAAACCATTCAGCTGTTCAGTCTGTAAGAAAGCTTTTTCACATAGTGGAAGTTTAAAGATACACATGATATTCCACACAGGAGAGAAACCATTCAGCTGTACAGTCTGTAAGAAAGATTTTTCACGGAGTGAACATTTAAAGAGACACATGCGAATCCACACAGGAGAGGAAAAATAGATCTGCAAAGTTTGTGACAAAAGATTTAAATGGCGTAATTGTTTAAAAAGACCAAGTGTGTTGGTAAGGGAATACATTTGTCTCCTAATGCCGTTGCATGTAATACGTTACTCCCTAAGCCTGTTTTCACCCACCTGCAACCGATTTGCTAATAATCACAAATGTTCATTTCTTCGACCCCTTGAGACTATTTCTTGTTTAATAATCGTTACATCTCCTCAGAACCAAGTTCCCATGTCCTGCCTTTCACCTGCTGATCACCCACTGCTCATTTAAGGTGGACTCACCTTTAGCATGGACCAGCTAGTCTTAGTGTCTTAATGCAAACGTTTTGTAAAGTGATGCGAGACCAACAATGTGCTGTTGGGTTGTGTGCTCTCTGCAGGACGGTGTCTGTACTTAAAGATTGTTGATTAAATGAGAGCTTCACTCTGTTTTTAATTATAATAATTCCTTACTTTTATTATAGCGCTTTTCCAGTGCTCAAAGCACTTTACAGATACACATTACACATATTTTTGTATACATGCAATGGTCACTGTGGACAATACCCACAGGAGCAAGTTCAGTTCTTGCCCAAGGACACAACGTCTTTACAGACGCAGCAGCGGCGGGTTTCAGCCCTTGATCTGATGATCATTGCACAGCGCACTGCGCCACACCGTCCATCTTCACGCCTCGAAGTCATCGAGGCGCTTTTACAAGTACACATTGATATTATACATGTACTGTGGAAAATACCCACAGGAGCAAATCCAGGTGAAGTGTCTTGCCCAAGGACACAACGGCCTGACGCAGTGGCGGCAGGAGAGGGTTTCGAACTGGAGTTCCCCAGCACCCCCCTTGATCTGATGATCAGATGCACAGACCACTGCGCCACCCGGCCCCGGCATGTGTGTAATTAAACCCATGATATCAAAATCTCCACCGGTCCCAATGTTGTCTAAACAACGCCAATGGAGCGTCTTCTTTCCAGCAGATTGCATTAATGTGCAGTTCAAATGTCATCCACATATTAGAGATTCAAAACAGCAATGTGTGAGATAAGGCTAGTAATTGACTTTCAACAGAATGTGAAGAGGTTACAGTGGTCTTGTGGCCATGTCCAATATGTTTGTGTTTTATTTGATTCAATCTACTGAAATGAGCATTCAATGAATCAATTATTCTTAATTACGGTCATTACATCATGGGTTTGCATTGCAATACTAGAACGCATAAATTCGTTCAAATCCAGTTTTGGACAGTCTGCCGTGGTTCCATCCCATTTCAAGTGCTGTTCGAGAATCGGCTTAACCCTCGGAGCACACTCTCCAATCACAGAGCTTGAGGACTATCACGGGGTTTGTCAAACAGAGCACATGGTGTAGTCCAAACGATAGCTGGGGATTCTGGGTAGTGATAGCTGGGGATTCTGGGTAGTGTAGTGGTTCTGCCATCCTTTACTCAGAAAATATTTGTTTCTCCGAATCGAAGGGGAAAAATACAAAAGCATTGCACACAATTTAAACCAATCAATGTTGTGTAATTAACAAGGATAATGTGGTGTTTTTTAGTCGATGAGTAGTGCAGATATCACTGTAAAATCAATCGACAGTAAGAGGAATACTTACATCCGGGTGTACAATTCTCCGTTATCCAATGGGAATCGACGCTCACATTGCCTTTAAGGGCAGCCGACACAAACGAATGCCGTGCTTCCATGAGCGTCAAATCCCGACGCAGATGGGAATACATTGCAATCAGTTGAAAGCTATTTGCGTCCCTTTATGACGCTGAAGGAGCCTAGGAGCGTCACAATTGGACGCCACGGACACTGACCAAACGTCGCTCCTGGACGCTTAGGGAGTGAGAGTGTGTTGTCTATTCAGGTTTTTGGAGTTTTTTTCTAGCTCTATCCCTGATCATTTTCAGAACCTGAAGGCTCTATGCGGACTATCTTCTGGTTCTCCTCTGGATCCATCCACTATCTCTTGTCTCTGTCCAGTGAATTACACTTGTGTTACTGGAGCAGGTAAAGCATACAACAGACACTTTCAGCATTATCGGAGCACGCAGTGGAAGCTTGGATGAAAAACAGCGGACTTCTAAACAATGAACACCCGCAACTTGGAAGAAATAAAGTTGGGTTTTATGCGTTCTAATTAGGGCTGTCAAACGATTACAATTTGTAATCAGATTAATCACAGCCTAAAAATTAATTAATCATGATTAGAACTATGTCCAAAATATGCCATTTATTTATGTATATTGTTGTGGGAATGGAAAGATAAATGAAAGAAGGCGGATATATCCATTTAACATACACTATGTTTATTATAACATTTTTCTGCATGTCAAAATGAAAGCCAGTTATGTGCACCCTGTACTGCAGTAAAAGTATTCTCCGTCGGGACTTGCTGCAACAACACCATGCCGTTATCTTGATTCTGATTGGCCAGAAGACATTATCAAAGATGTTCTATTGAGCACACATACTTACAGCCAATCAGCTCTGAATTATGTGAGATGACGTATGGTGGGGATGGCAGCACTTTGCCCCTCTGGTCATTATTCTTTTGCCACACACATTAAATAGGACAATACTCTGAGCATGCGCAGTGTAGTTTTTACAGTCACCATTGCTTTAACAGGGAGAGGGAGGAGCAGGATCGGGTTTTGTCCCACATGGCTCTAAACAGCTCAATAGGCACACACTGTAGACACTAATTAGAAGAACACAGACTAAAACAGCAATGTACAGACGAATCAGATGATTAAACATGATCTTAAAATATATTTTATATATTTTTGCATTTTTTTGTAATCATTATTTTTAATACTTTCTGCTGACACTAGGTGGGGCTGTGCCCACCTGCCCCTAATGACCAGTCGCCACTGATTATATGGCTCTGCCCTGTACTACAGCAAGAGTATTCTCCGTCGGGACTTCCTGCAACAACACCACGCCGTTATCAAAGATGTTCTATTGAGAAGACAATCACTACGTGACAAAAGTTTTCAAAACCGTGGCTACTGAAATCAATCTTACTAACTGCTGTCTGTGCAATTTACTCCGCGCGAGTTGGCAGACTTTATTTTGCTTACTTTAACATCATTTTTCATAGTGTGGCTAAGCCATTTCTTGGTATGAGTGTAGCCTACCCCAGCCATACCCTGGCACTGCCACTGGTGGCACGTATGGGGCGGGCCATTCTGCACATGCGTTAAATGCGTTAAATATTTTAACGCAATTAATTCAAAAAATTACCGCCGTTAACGCAATAATTTTGACAGCACTAGTTCTAATATTGCAATGCAAACCCATGATGTAATGACAGTAATTCAGAATAATTGAGTCATTGAATGCTCATTTCAGTAGATTTAATCAAACAAAACACAAACATATTGGACATGGCCTTAAGACTGTAACCTCTTCACATTCTGTTGAAATAGTCAGTTACTAGCCTTATCTCACACATTGCTGTTTTGAATCTCTAATATGTGGATGACAGTTGAACTGCACGATGTAACATTTATGTCATCTGCTGGAAAGAAGACGTATCGCTTTGTTGGCGTTGTTTAGATAACAAAAACAGAGTGAAGCTCTCATTTCATCAACAATCTTTGTGTACAGACACCGTCCTGCAGAGAGCACACAGCCCAACAGCACGTTGTTGGTCTAGCATCACTTTACAAAACGTTTGCATTAATGGCGCATTTCCACTGGAGCGGGTAGCCCCGTTTAAGCGTCCTTAATCGTCCTCAAGCGGCCAGGCCAGCATTTGGTGGCCTTTCCATATAGCGTAGCACCGGCTGGTGGGTACTTTTCCCCTCTTTTTCCGACCCCATAAAATTGTGGTTCTATCAGGCCAGGGCTGAACTAGTGACGTCAACACTCTCGACTGCTGATTGATCAGAGAGAATCGTCACAAGATCTGCATCTCGTCTTGCTATACGCAGCCTACTTTGAAACATCACTTTCCTGCTTGCTGTGAACACTTTCCTTCTTGCTGTGATAACAAGCCACACACCAAGAAACAACTAACAAGTAAACGATCGCTTCCACATCCTCCATTGTTGTGTGTGTTTTGTGAGTTGAAGATGACGCCACTGCAGTTTTACCCAGCGTCGCTCCGCCCAAAAAGCCGATCGCCCCGCCTACACTGCGTTGCTACCCCAGGTCCTAAACTGTAATGGAAATGCGCCACGGCCTCGGACAGCCAGCGAGGCAGCCCGAGGCCTGAGCGAGGACGCTTAGGGACGCTTAAACAGGGCTAACCCACTGCAGTGGAAATGTGCCATAAGACACTAAGACTAGCTGGTCCCTTGTAAAGGTGAGTCCACCTTAAATTAGCAGTGGGTGATCAGTAGGTGAAAGGCAGGACACGGGAACTTAGTCCTGAGGAGATGTAACGATTATTAAACAAGAAATAGTCGAGTCAAGGGGTCGAAGAAATGAACATTTGTGATTATTAGTGAATCGGTTGCAGGTGGGTGAAAACAGGCTTAGGGAGTAACGTATGACATGTAATGGCATCAGGATACAAAATAGATAAATGTATTCCCTTACCAACACTTTTTAAACAATTACGCCATTTAAATCTTTTGTCAAAAACTTTTCAGATCTATTTTTCCTCTCCTGTGTGGATTCTCATGTGTTCCTTTAAATGTCCACTATGTGGAAAAGCTTTCTTACAGACTGAGCAGCTGAATGGTTTCTCTCCTGTGTGGACTCTCATGTGTGACTTTAAACTTCCACTCCGTGAAAAAGATTTCTTACAGACTGAGCAGCTGTGTGGTATCTCTCCTGTGTGGATTATCATGTGGTCCTTTAAACTACCACCATGTGAAAAAGCTTTCTTACAGACTGTACAGGTGAATGGTTTCTCACCTGTGTGGATTCTCATGTGTTTCTTTAAACTTACATTATGTGAAAAAGCTTTCTTACAGACTGTACAGCTGAATGGTTTCTCTCCTGTGTGGATTCTCTCATGTGTTTCTTTAAATTTCCACTATGTGAAAAAGCTTTCTTACAGACTGAGCAGCAGAATGTTTTCTTTTCAGCACTACGTCGTGGACCACTGACAGATTCATGTCTATTTTTCTGTGAGGTTGAGCCTGATGCAGGTTCTCTGGTCTCTTTCCAATCAGCAGGTTCAGAAGAGTCTCCAGTGTCAGGTTCAGAAGAGTCTCCAGTGTCAGGTCCAGAAGAGTCCTCAGTCTTTGGTTGTAAACTGCTCTCTGGATCTGAGTTCCTGGCTGGTTCTGGTCCTCGACAGTCATCTCCATCAGCTTCTGTTTCCATGTGTTCAGTTTGTCTTTGATGAGGCTGAGAGGACTGAGGTTTCTCTTCATCATCTTCACTCTTCACAGGGTCAGGAATGAAAGTGGACTTGGTGATATCAGCCTCCTCCAGCTCCTGAAGCTGCTCTCCCTCCTGTTCCTGCTTAATGTGTGGGGGGGGCTCTGGGTCCTCCTGGTCCAGATTGGTGCTCCACTCCTGCTGTCCAGGGAGAAGCTCTTCTTTAACCACCACCAGCTGCTGGACGTCTGCAGGAAACAGGAAACACAGTCAGAACAAACTGTTAAGTGTTAGCATTTAAAAAATCTCATCACTATTACAATGGGAGACATTTTGCAGCCCTAATGAATGCCTTTGTTTTTATATTTTCATATTATCTTTCTTAGTCCCACCTATTGTGTATTTCTGTTGGCTCAAGTCACCTCATGTTGCCCAGCCCCTTTCCACTTCCAGTTAAAAATAAAAAAGGGTTTTTTCTTCTGGCGTAGCACTAGCTGCAATTTAAACAATGAATTGTATTTGGGATAGTTCACAGACAGGGCCGCAGTAATGCACGGGCTGACCTGAGCTGAAGCCCAGGGGCCTACGGAGATCGGGGGCTTATCATGAGCCAATTAAAACATTTTTTTTTATTTCGGATGTTTTTTTAACATTTTAAATAAACAAAGTCTTGGCTTTCAGAATATGAAACTTTCATTTCCAAAATCATACGATAAATACATGTTTGAAGCTTGTAAAGGGAAGAAGACAGCTCTCCCTCGCCACTCTGCTGTTCTGCTGTTCCCCTCCCTCCGCTGAAACTACGAATGTAAGGCGTATAGTAATCATAGATAACACGGCAGTGTCCGTTACAGTTTGTTTTCATCTGGTTTCAAATAAACAAAGTCTTGGCTTTCAGAATATTAAGCTTGTTTCGGCAAATTCAGATGATAAATACAACTTTGAAGCTTGTAACGGTATAAACGACAAGCAGCTATTACAAAAAATGGTGAAGCCTACAGGTTATTTTAAACCTGTAGGCCAGGATGAGGAGGAAGGACATATGAGTTCTGTACCGAGCGGCAGCGGTGCCAGCCTCGGAGCCAAGTAGGCCGTCTGGTTCTGATAGCGATGGAGTAGCGGTAGAGGAAAAACAGACAGGAGGGACATTATCTGTTGGAGGAGATGGAGAGGACAACGAGGACTTGCTACGTGGAGGGGAGCCAACAGCAACCGGACAAATACATGAGGGAGGCCCGATACGTCACTCATCTGGAGGATAGGACCAGGCACGCATAGAGCAGAGTGGAGAAGTACGATCACAGAGCCTGCCGAGGCTATAAATTACTTTGATTTGTTCAGCCCCAGGGTCTGATGGCAGGTTAAGGCGGGCTTGTTCACAGATACACTACTCCTACAGTATAGCATGAAAATACTCTGTTACAAATTAAAATCCTGCATTCAAACCTTATTTAAGTAAAAGTATGCAAGTATTAACACAACATTTGAAGGCACCTTCATTTCAAACCTTTATTTATACAGATAAAATCCCATTGAGATCATTGATCTCTTTTCCAAGGGAGACCTGTTCAAGTAGTTCCACATGAAACATAAAAACATAAACAGAACAACAAAAGGACATCATCCAGCATAATTTACATAATTATCCACATAAACAGGAACCAATAGCTTCTGATTGACTAGCATCCAACCGAGCTTTAAAAACATTTAGTGGCACCAGATTGTTCAGTTTCCATTTAATTTGCAGACTATTCCAAGACAGAGGAGCTGCGCATCTGAAAGCTGCTTCCCTAAGACAGTCCTAGCAGTTGGCACATTTAATAAAACCACAGCATTCGATCTCAGGCAGTAGCCACTTACAATTCTCCGTGAGATCAGGGAGCAGATATAAGATGGAAGTTTCCCTAGCATGGCTTTGTATATAAAAATGTACCAGTGACTGAGCCTCCGTACAGTTAGTGAAAGCAAACCAGCTCTTGCATACAGGGTACAGTGATGGGTTAATTCTTTACAGTTTGTCACAAATCTCAGTGCACTGTGATACGCAGCATCTAACTTGACCAGGCAATTGGCAGGTGCATTCATATAGACCAGATCCCCATAGTCCAGCACAGGTAAAAAGGTCACAGTGACTAGCCTTTTCCTGGCCTCAAGCGAGAAACAGGACTTGTTTCTGAAAAAGAACCCTAGCCTAACCCTCAGTTTTTTTAGCAGGTTATTGACATGAAGTTTAAAAGAGAGACAATCATCAAGCCAGATACCAAGGTATTTGTAACAGGCAACAACTTCATGTTTTGTTCCTTGCGTAGTTACAATATCTAAAACAGGCTCTGGTGTCTTTTTTGCTTTTGAAAAGAGCATTACCTTGGTTTTATCCACATTTAAAAGAAGCTTTAATTCAGAGAACTGAGTCTGAATAGTGTTAAAAACAGCCTGTAATTTAACAACAGCCTCTTTAATGGAGGGACCTGCACAATACATCACAGTATCATCCGCATAAAAATGTAAAGTAGCTTCATCCACATTATCACCTACGCTGTTAATATATATGGAGAATAAAAGTGGTCCTAAAACAGAACCTTGTGGTACACCATTAGAAATGTTTAACCACTCAGAAGACAGTCCATCAAACTGAACACATGGGGACCTTTCAGAGAGGTAGTTCACAAACCACCCCACTGCAAGGCTGGATAGGCCAATATTGAGTAGCCTCTGCTTTAAGATGAGATGATCAACGGTGTCAAACGCTTTGGAAAGGTCAATAAACAGAGCTACACAACTCTGCTTATTATCTAAAATACTAGTAATGTCATTCACCACTTTCATTGTGGCAGTGATGGTGCTGTGTTTCTTTCTGAATCCTGACTGATGTTTAGACAGGATGTCATTTGTACATAAAAACTCCTTTACTTGTTCACTCACTAGGCATTCAAGAACCTTAGCCAGAACTGACAATTTAGAGATTGGCCTATAGTTATTTAAAATAGTTGCCTCCCCTCCTTTCAGTAAAGGCAAGACATAAGCAGACTTCCATACCTTTGGAATTGTATTTGTGCTGAGGGAGAGGTTAAAAAGAGAAGTAAGAGGTGGAGCAATAAAGTCTGCAGCTATCTTTAAAAAGAAAGGTTCCAAGTTGTCCGGGCCAGCCGGTTTCCTAGGATCTAGCTTAGATAAGGCTTCATGAACAACATCAACAGTAAAAGGAGTAAAACTGAAAGGGTATTCCAGACCACGTTGTTCAGAGTCACAGACTGTGGTGTTTACAGAAGCAGAGTTAGTGACAGAATCAAATAGAGAACCACAGGACACAAAATGCTCATTAAAGCAATTTAGCATAGTAGCCCTGTCCGATATAGGGCCAGATGCTGTGGTAAAGCACGGAGGTAGCTCATTACGGATCTCACTGGTCGATATCGATTTTATTGCTTTCCAAAATGTCCTAGGATTATTTAGGTTTTCTGTGGTAACTGACAAATAGTACTTCGACTTTGCACTTTTTACATTTGAAGTGAAGCTATTCCTTAGCTGCCTAAAACGCAGCCATTCTATCTCTGAGCCTGATTTCCTAGCCTTTGCCCAGGCCTTGTTTCTCTCATGAAGGAGACTAGACAGCTCAGCAGAAAACCAAGGATTGTCTCGTCCCTTTACTCTAAATGTACGCAGGGGTGCATGTCTATCAATGATCTCCATAAAACCAAGATAAAAATAAGACCATGCGGTTTCCACATCAGCACACAGATCGATTTTACCCCAATCAAAATCAAACAGATCATGCACAAAACCCTGCTCCACAAAATGTTTTATGTCTCTCTTGATGATGCGAGGTTTAACCTTTTGGACCTTAGTGTCCCTAATTGTGGCTACAACACAGTGATCGCTCAGATCATTTGTAAATACTCCCACAGAAGAATATTTATGGGGAACATTAGTTAAAATGAGATCAATTAGGGAGGATTTATTAGGGGACTTAATATTTGGGCGAGTAGGACTGTCCTTCCTATGTAACAGTAATGATGGTGCAGTAAAATGTTCCCTGTCAGTGTTTAATTTATGTTGTTTCTTGATTATTTTGTATGTTGCATTTTACTGCTGAACATGTTCAAAGTTGCACTTGTATAAATGATTATAGATGAGGGAACCTGCTAAGTGTTCAAATATGTGTGTTTTTTATATACAGTACCAGTCAAAAGTTTGGACGCCTTCTCATTCAATGTTTTTTTGTTTATTTTAATTTGTTTCTACTTTGTAGATTAACACTGAAGACATCAAAACTATGAAAGAACACATATGGAATTATCTAGTTAACAAAAAAGTGTTTTTATTTTAGATCCTTCAAAGTAGCCCCTTTTGCCTTGATGACAGCTTTGCACACTCTTGGCTTCTCTCAGTCAGCTTCATGAGGTCGTCACCTGGAATCGTTTTCAATTAACACATGCACCTTGTCAAGAGTCAATGTGTGGAATGACTTGCCTTCTGAAAGTGTTTGAGACCATCAGTTGTGTTGTGCAGAGGTAGAGTTAGTGCACAGTGGAAAGCCCTATTTGACTGCTGTTGTAATCCATATTATAGCAAGAACCACTCAACTCAGTAAAGAGAAGCGACCGTCCATCATCACTTTAAGAAATGAAGGCCAATCGATCCGGAAAATGTCAAGAACTTTGAATGTATTCTCAAATTAAAGCACCTCAGATTAGAGCCCACATAAATGATCAGAGCTCAAGTAGCAGACAATCTCAACATCCACTGTTCAGAGGAGACTGCGTGAGTCAGGCCTTGAACGTCCAATTGCTGAAAAGATCCACTACTGAGGATGAACAACAAGAAGAAGAGAATTGTTTGGGCCAAGAAACACAAGGATTGGACATTAGACAGTGGAAATCTGTACTTTGGTCTGATGGGTCCAAATGAGAGATTTTTGGTTCCAACCTCCTTGTCTTTGTGAGATGCAGAGAAGGTGAGCGGATGGTTTCTGAATGAGTGGTTCCTACGGTGAAGCATGGAGGAGGGGGTGAGATGGTGGGGGGGGGGGGCTTTACTGGTGTCACTGTTTGTGATTTATTCAGAATTCAAGGCACCCTTAACCAGCATGGCTACCACAGCATTCTGCAGTAGCCAGCAAAATATAAATCATATTCTGGATTTGTTAACACTTTTTGTTAACTAGATATTTCTAGTTAAAGGTGGGGTAGGTAAGTTTGAGAAACCGGCTGGAGATACACTTGGTTATATTCCATGGAATGCCCTTAACATCCCGATAGCAATGAATATCTTAAGTGCTTTGACAAAAGATTCATAAACAAATGTCATCTGTGGAAGCCGTCAGACTGTAAAAAGCACAACCAATCATCTGAGCCGGGTAAAGTAACTGGATGGCCTACCTGCCTGTCAGCCTTCCATCTGTGCACAAACTTATCTCGTGCCCTCATTGGTCATGTGCACGTTCCTGTGTGTTGGAAGAGGGGCTCTGTGAGGAAGTGGCAGATTTTTCCGGTTGTGTATTTTCAAATTCTAGCGCACTCGAGCTGGTTTCTACAAAATTACCTACCGCACCTTTAATGTGTTCTTTTATAGTTTTGATGTCTTCAGTATAAATCTAAAAAGTAGAACCAACGCCACTAATAATTTTAACGCGATTAACGCATATGTATTTTTTGTCCTCGACCGCCCCGTAGTTTCATCGAGCATCGAGTTTAAAATACTGTTGACAGTTCTGCTGTGTAAGTGGCCATGTCATACCTGACCTTTAACTCACCTACCTCTATTAAGCTTACCATTGATACAAATATGCTAAATTGGCTGTGAATGTAAAGGATGTATGTTTCCTTCTTTGGTGTTTCAGGCATATGAAACCAGGCATGTGAAACTAGATAGAACATTCTGAACGTTTGACCTATACACACACACACACACATTTTAGATGGTGCAATAAAAGCGTAAAAGTTCCAGCTATCATTCTCGAAAGGCGCTAGTGGTTTTTGACACTTTGAGAGCAGTTACAGCGGGTATGAAGACAATGAGGCACAGGATGCAGGCGGCCTGCGCACAGATTCAAATCAACTTCCTGGGCCAGCGAATCGTAGAGACAAACTGCCCATATTTGTCTATGTTAATGAATTAAAGTATAAAGTTTGTATATTTGAAATTGAAATGTTTAAAGAAAATAATTTTATTCTAAAACATGACATTGACGATGTGTTCTGCTTTCCTGAAAAATGTGCATATTCCCTCTCTTTAAAATTACATATCATTACTATAAGTTTGTATTTGTTTAATTTTTAAACCTTACATTTTTTAATGTTCAATAATTAAAAGCTGAACAGTTGTGACCTCCTTATGACTTAAAGAGAGAAAGGGGGATAACCTGATGAAGAGAGGGAGGAGGAAGAAGACTATAAAGAAGAATAGTGAAGAAGAAATGGGAAGTCTTGAGGTCTTGAGAGCTTGGAGGCTTCTTGGAGGAGGTTTTCGGAGGCCCAAGCCCTGGGCCTGGGCTTGGACTCTTTTAGACGGCTTGAGGACTTGACTTGTGAACCTGTTGCTATTGTATTTTGACTTGGTGTCTTTATTATTTTTAAGGATTCTTTTTAATCCTCAATATTTGTTAAAACCTTAATAAATCCGGTTTGTACTTTGTACACTTCGACCCAAACTCCTGGTCCCTCTCTCGTGGTATCTGAAGGTATCTGCTTGGTCTTAGAGTGAGGTAAGAATACCCTTCATGGAAAAGGCTGACATTAGTTGATCATTTGGATTTCAATTGTTTAAGGGGAATATAACATATGCTCTGCTGATGTGGTAATATCACTGCTGTGATATTGAATATTTGACTCTGGCTGTGTTTGATATTGCATTGTTTTGATTGATATAAATTGGGGATCAAGAGAGGATGGGGTTAGGGACTGTGGGTTCTGAAGCTGCCCTAATTACCAGGGCGTCTCCCATTAACAGAGGGATTCTCCTCCAGGGGCAGTTTTGATAGTGCTTTGGGGTTCTACCAGCCCACCAACACCTACTACATCATACACACCGTTTTGCTATCCTAAAGTGGTCGGACATCCGAGGCCAGAGTGCCTAAAATAGGGATACGACGGGAAGCGTGGTGTTAAGAGGCCACGTTTTAAACTCCCCTCTAAGCAGATTATGTTGATCTTGCGTGTTGATTCTGGGGGGTTTTGAAGTCCTAAAAAGATTGGACATAAGTATTGTCATATTGATATTCTGTACACACTGTGAAGACCACTGAGACAAATGTAACATTTGTGATATTGGGCTATATAAATAAACATTGATTGATTGATTGATTGATTGATTGATTGATTGATTGATTGATTGGACGGCGGTTCACCGGAGCCTTATCAGCACCGGAGTTCGGTATCGGAGACGGCCTAGGTATTAACAATTTTGTTGTATCGAAGTTAGATTCCTTTTCAATACCGTCTACAAGCTGATGCTGACAGCCCCGCTCCTGCCAATCGCTTGTGGCAGACCACACTTCCACGCTCACCAGCAGGCACCGACTGGCCATCAGGAGGGTGTATGTATGTGTGGCACGAGTGAGCGTGCACACCTTACGTGTAAATGCAATGTAATGTAATGTATTGTTGCCGTTAGCATCTGGTGATAGCTAGCTGCGCTAACGGATATAAGGAGCTGTTTCAATGAAAACAGAGGAGCGACATTGCACCGAGCACTTGACTTTATGCAAGTTGCCTTGCCTCGCCTCGTTAGATCAGAGGAAGCAATGAACGCTTTAAAAAATGCCTTACTGGCACAAAGATGGGATGATTTATACAAAGAAAACAATATTGACGGTGCATATGATCAATTCCTGAGAATTTTATTATTATATAATACATACTGCCCAATTGTCAAATACAGTAGAAAAATGAAATATGCAGAATGTCCATGGATCACAAGGGGTTTACAAAATGCCTGAACAATTCATTGTATAGAGATTTCATGCGAAATAAAACAAAAGACACAGAGATTAGATATCAAAAATATAAAAATAAATTAACAATTATAATAAGGAACTGCAAAATTGAATACTATCGGCAAATACTAGACACACATAAAAACAACATTAAAAGGAATATGGAGCATACTGAATAGTATTATAAAAAATGGGTCTAGAAAAAGGAGTTATCCCACATTCTTCATTGACAAGGATAAGGAAAATATGGATGTTGTGTCCAACAGTTTCAATGATTTCTTTGTAAATGTTGGACCTGAATTAGCAGGCAAAATCCCTGATGGAGGAACATCAGAAAAAAAGCTGGGAAACGTAATAAAACTTAATCCTTTCTCAATGTTCCTCACAGCAGTGCATGGAAGGGAAGTAGCTGATATTGTAACGAAATGTAAAAACAAAAAATCTACAGATTGTGATGACATTGACATGACTGCAATTAAAAAAAGTTATAGATGTTATTTCAAAACCATTCACACACATATGTAACTTATCATTCCAAACTGGTGCATTTCCTAACAAAATGAAAATAGCAAAAGTCATACCTTTGTTCAAAGCTGGGAACAAACATCACTTCACAAACTATAGACCTGTCTCACTTCTACCACAATTCTCAACAATTCTTGAAAAGCTTTTCAATAACAGACTGGACAATTTCATAGAAAAACACATACTTCTCACCGAAAGTCAATACGGATTCAGAGCCAATAGATCAACATCGATGGCTTTAATAGACTCACTTGAAGAAATTACTAGCTCAATTGACCAAAAGAAGCATGCCATTGGAATATTCATTGACCTAAAAAAAGCATTTGACACTATTAATCATGACATATTAATAAAGAAACTGGAACGTTATGGAATCAAGGGTGTAGTTTTGGAATGGGTAAGGAGTTATTTAACCAACAGGCAACCGTTTGTGAAGTTGTGAGAGTGTTGTTCTACATATTTGGACATTACATGTGGTATCCCCCAGGGGTCAGTATTGGGGCCGAAACTATTTATTTACAGGACTCAAGTTTGCTTTGTTTGCTGATGACACCAATATATTTTGTTCTGGGGACAATGCACAGCTACTATTGGGAAGAGATCACAGCTTAAATATGCAAACTAAAGTTATGGCTAACCAGTAATAAGTTATCATTAAACTTGAATAAAACAACATTAATCATATTTGGAAATAGCAATACCCTAGCATCCATTAAGATAGATGGGATTTTCATTGAGAGAGTTAAAGAACATCAATTCCTTGGAATCACAATTGATGAGAAACTGAGCTGGAAACCACACATAAAACATATTCATTCCAAAGTCTCAAGAAGTATTGCAATATTAAACAAGGCAAAACAGATTCTTGATCAAAATTCCCTCTACATGCTTTACTGTCAGGGCTCGATATTAACGACTGCCCGATGGCCCGGGGCCATCTAGTATTCACCTGGGGCAATGAAACCTCGCCTGCTGGTTGCCAGATTGGGCAATCTATTATGCCAGTCTCATGCAGCTCGCGGATCCAGTAATAAGTGACCCGACAGTAAAACTAAACATATCTATAACTAGTTTAGGTAGTTTGAGAGGTCATTCAAATAGCTACGTGTGATATTCTAACCTGAAGTGTGTGTTTTGTCTGCTCACCGCTGCATGTGATTATGCAGAGCTGCGTGTCGACTCATCAGCTGATCTCTCTCTCTCTCCCCCGTCAGATTAGACTTCACTCGCGTTTATGTCCATATCGATCAGATCCAGCTAGTTCCAGCTAATGATAGGACTACCTGCTTATTAAAAGACACCTAAACAATAAGTGTCTCTATGCAACTGGGTGAGGCCACAAAGTATAGCGCAGCATTATGCATTTGTTTACATGCCCACCGGAACCCCGAGGCATTACCAACAGATCAACGCACAATCAACCCATACAGGACATCTCTTTCTCCACATTAAGTGTTGGACATTAGAGTTGACTATTCTTGTCTGTCACATACTCTTCTTGTCTGTCACATAAGTGGCGCAACTGAAGCGGTATTGCGCTAAAGGGAAATAATTTTGACCGAAGAAATTTAGATTTGCCGGCTAACGGGAAATCTGACGTCGCCATTTTGTGTGCTTCGCGGATGCGCTCGGCTCCTCTCGACTGCTGCTCGGTCAGCTTCCGGATGAGGAGGCATTCGTTCGACCAACTTGCAGTAGATAACATTACAAACATTTTTAACAGGGGCCATAATAGTGTAAATAACGTTTGTTTTGGCAGTTATAACTGAATGTAATGTTTTCTACTTTTTTACATCTAGGAAGGCATCTGCCTTCATCAGATGGAAAGTGTCTTGACCAACAACTTAAGTGTTTCTTATAGCTATGCAGGGCATGCAAGCGAGCAAACACAAACAAACAAGTGAAATGAAGAATAAAATTGAAATTGTAGGCCTACATTATAATATTGTGGTGGTTCATCTTATGATTCAGTCTAGAGAATGCACCGGACAGCGTCTAAGACCTGCAAACATCTACATTTTCTAGGGGAGGCCCCCAAACCCTTCGTGCGTCATTTCTTCCGCGCGCATCTTTCAGGGCAATCTCTATTGGACACAGGGCCATCTTTAGATTAGTTTAGATGGCCCACAGGGCCATCTCCCAAAATCCTTAATGTCATGCACTGACTGTTCATTGGTGTTACCTTATTTAAGTTACTGTGCAGAGGTTTGGGGCAGTAATTAGAAAACACAATCCCTATTTATTCTACAAAAAAGAGCAATAAGACTTATTAAAAATGTCGGCTATAGGGATCATACAAACCCATTATTCTTAGAGCTAAAATTATTAAACTGTCAATTCTTGTTGAATTCCAAATTGCACAAATCATGTTTAAGGCAAAAAACGTTCAATTACCTGGGAATATTCAGATATTGTTCAATGAAAGACAAGGGAATTATTATGTACGTGGTTCATTTATATTCACTAATGTTAGGGTGCGCACAACAAAGAGAAGTTTTTGTGTTTCTGTTTGTGGAGTGAAGATCTGGAACAATGTGAGTGAGGAGCTAAAGGGATGTCCAAACATCAAACTATCCAAAAAGAGGTATAAATACACAATTCTCACAAGGTACAGGGATGAAACTGCTAAACCATAACTGTTTATATTCCTGTTTTGTATTCTATTTATGAATTTGTGTGTGTATGAATTTGTGTATGGGGTTTCCCACACATAGACTATACTTGGGCGGGCCGCCCAGGTATATTAACGGCCGCCCAAGTATATTTCGCGACCCATTTAGGTTTTGTTTTTTTTATTAAAAATATATATATAATTTTTTTTTTTTTATTCGTACGTGACCACGACGCCATCTGCGATCGATTAACTTGTGGACAATGATCCCTCGCTCCCTTTCACTGATCTCGTCTCCTTCTGGCCTGTTAAGTGGCCTGCCTCACACAGGGTGACTGGCTGTCCACATGATGTGGCCTGCCGACATGGCCACTGTCATACAGATCATAAATCAAAGCCCTTGATTGGTCTCTGTGTGTCATTCAAGCTCGGGATAAGCTCAGCTCAGGTGAGGTAAAGGACTCTCTGAGTGTTTAGAAAGTTAACTTAGTCTAAGTTCTCAGTGGGTCTCAAACGGTGTGGTCACCATTTATGTAAACACATATTTCCATTTGAGAGGGTAGTGATTGGTCTAATGGATAGTGAGGTGGTGGGCTGAAGATCGGAAGGCTGTGAGTTCAAATCCCGCCAGGAACACCACCACTAGTGTGCCCTTGAGTAAGGCACTTAGCCCTTAGTTACTCCAGGGAGAATTTCCCTGTAATCGGTGTAAGGAAATATTTGTATGTATTCGTGCAAACTGTGAAGAAGCTTGAAAATGATTTGTGTAGACAACTGGGCTGGTTTTGGGCCTGCTAACATGTGGTTTTGTGAGGACAAAGGAAGAAGGGCTGGTAAGGGTTTTATTGCTGTGGGGGAGCTGGACCGAGACCCCACTGTGGTCTCGGAATGTGATGGGGGATGTGTGTCGGTGCAGAGGCTGCAGAAATAGGAGACAGTGAGGGTCAGAGGTGTTTATATGAGATGACTGGACCAGTTGTCCTTAAACTCCACCCCCTCCTGTATCATTTGGTATGAAAGCCTATCCAGCTTGCTGTTCTGTCTCTCTCTTCACGCGTCGCTGGGACAGGAGGTCTGGTGGCCTGTGGGCAGGAGCCAGGAGTAGGCCAAACTCCTGACATTACACATAATACGATATGATTGTGTATGGTAATGTATTTGATTGTATTGCATTGTATATTACCATTAAAGTGGATTATTGTTAAACGGTTAAGTGTATGCTCTGGATTCCCTTCATGTAAGATAACAGCTTGTAGGAACGCGAGGAGATTTAAGCCTAAATCTCCTAACAAATGGTGACCCGACGTTTCCGTGTAGACAGGGCTGTGGAAGGTTTCAGAGTGTTTTTGAAGTTTGAATGGAGTATACAATGCATATTTTATACCATGTTAGGAAAGTTATATAAACACGTGAACGTTGATCGTCAGGTATAGAGAGTCCTGCGTAACAAGAAATTAGAGCAGTTTGCGTGGATCTTCAGGTAGTTTAGTCCTGAAGTGGCGAAGGAGCGGTGCAGTTCGTGAGTTTTGGGTGCAAGTCCCAGACGGCGAAACCTGGATGGTCGATATTTAAGATCGGTCCGCCGTTTATAACTGGGGGTAAAATAGCAGTCTGAGATCGAATAAGCGAAAGTATCAATGGACTGCTATTCTGTTAAATCCTTGGGAGAGAGCGCTAACGTCACCTACATTGTGACGAGACCGGCTCCCGTTTCCCTTGTCTGTAAAAATTAATTTGAAAGGCTGACGTAAACATAACGTTGATCGCAAGGTAGGCAGAGAGTCCTGCGTGACGACATATGTAACACGTTATCAGGCCGGACAAACTGTACGGGGAATAAATCTGTGTGATTTTTACCTAAATAACCTGTGTGAGCGATTGTCTGTGGTAATCAGGCATTCGCTCAGAAGAGTGAAGCTCATTTGTGCTCTGCTGCTGCCATCTAGTGGCTGAAAGGGGGGGAAGCACGTTAATTAAGTCAGATAAATAAAAGCGAAGTCAATATATTGCGTCAGAATAGTAAAGACAATTCTGAAATTATCGGGAGCAATGGGAACAGATTAAGAGATTGATTTTAAGTGGAATCAAAAAGGGGGATAAAGAAAAGGCTTGTATATTTAAATAAATAAGCTGTCTGTAGGTTGTCATTGTTGATTAGTAAAGACCTTGTTTTATGTTGGTAAATGTAATGGTACAAAAGACAGGGGTACTTATGCCCGTTTAGGTTTTCAATGTGCGCCATCACGTTAGAACAGGATTGGTGGCATTTTCAGTTCATTGCTTACTTCCACACGCCTTCCCCCTCCTTGTCTCTTTCACGACTATAGTTAATGCATTGGAACGATTGTCAAGTTGCCGTGTTTCTAGGAACACGGCTGTTCCGGAACGGCCTTTCAAAATAAAAGCCAAAGGCCGCTGTCCGCCAGAGATGCCTTCACAATAAAACAGTAATTACCTTAACAATATATTTAACTTATATTGCGTCTTTAAATATTGATTTTAATTCATTACAGATCTAACCTGCTTGTAACACAACTTTGATCAAAATAATAGGATAAGC
The DNA here is from genome assembly GCF_902827115.2 of Pseudochaenichthys georgianus. Lineage (NCBI taxonomy): Eukaryota > Metazoa > Chordata > Actinopteri > Perciformes > Channichthyidae > Pseudochaenichthys > Pseudochaenichthys georgianus. The sequence goes on along the minus strand of NC_047518.2, from coordinate 47,197,975 downwards.
AAGTGGTTAAAGGGGGTTTCCTGTCTGGCTCATTTGATTTAGAACTGAAGTAAGGGAAAATAGTGTTTTATGAGTCATTCCTCATGGTTTCTGAAGATAAATCATCAGTTTGTCTGAACTTTGATATAGAGATAGGATCATGGTGGAGAAGGAAGACCTTTTTTTGGTTTCAAATAATTAAAGTAGAGTTTAAGGATGAAGTAAGCAGGACTTCAACTGGCCAAAAGACATTTTGAAGTTTAATATTCTTGGTTAGCAAACAAGACATCTGATTATTATGTCACACATGATAATCTTGTTATAGAAACTAGCTTAAAATATTGGAGAAAATATGTAGATGTTCTTTCGTGGTGTGTGGAATATGTGATGCTGGAAACATGTACGTTTTTCAATGTATAGGAGAAAATGTTTCCTGAAAGAGTTATGTTGGGTACATATGTAGCAATGGATGAAACAATTTTTAGAGTGAGTTTTTGTAATATCATTTGTAGACATCAATTAGGTTGTTTAGATGGCATTTAACAATTAAGACAGATAGTATGATTACAAAGAGTCAGAGTGGAAAGGGTTGGATTTATTTAACCTCAGTGTGCTAGATTTTTTATAGGTAATGCGTCCCGAGACCTGGACTCCCCCTCTGAGTTAGAAAAGGCTAAGATCCCGACCCTCCAAGCAGACAAAAGACCTAACCCAACAGGAAACTCCTCCTTCTCCATCGAACAGACAGAGAACCAGAGCTGAAACGACAACAACAAGACTGCAGCCAGAACTATCTCCGCCTGTGGCATCCAGAACCAGACAGCATGCTGACGGGCAGAAATCTACCCTCATCAGTCCCTCAGACAGGACCATGAAGTTCCAAGCTGAGCACAAGAGCAAAGTGTGGGAGATGAGCAGAATCCGCCCTCCATAAAAACAGCAGGGAGACTGTAAAGGAGGAGATGAAATGTAAAGCAGTGCAAGAACATTGGCATGAGGGTGCATGCAGATGTAACTGGGCCAATGGCTGACAGCGGATGAAGTTACAGCGGATGGACTGAAGAGAACACAGAATCAGAGGAGTTGGCATGGTCGATTAGAAGTGAGGAGGCCGGGGTCACGGCTTGAGAAAACCAGAGGAGGAGAAAAGGAAAACGGGAATGAGTGAGTTTGCACATAAACACACTTATTCACAAAACGCACATTTAAAGCATAAATACGTAAAGACAGAAAGATTTATTAAATAAAAATAGCAGTAAACTATTAGAGTAAAATGAGAACACACTGAGGGTTCAGAATACAACCATATTCTTCAATCTTTTCATCAGGTTAACATAATATTCTTTGACATTTTTATTCACGTGTGAATAAAGTAGTGGGATAGTTTTGGGAACCACTCTATAAGACAAATCTTTATCTGTATGGATAATGTTAAAGGGCGAGCTGGTGCCAAGCCAGATATAGTATTCCAATCTAAATAATTGATTTCACCATTGTAGCATAGTTATTACCATGGGAAATATGAAATGACTTCTGTTTTAAATCCTTGATAAAGGAGGGAGGAATGGTTGCATGTTCGGACATCCAGGGTTCCACACACTGCTAAAGAGTTTAACATTGGTTTTTAGGTGGACCAGAATGGATGACATGTGGTTGTTATACCATTGTTATCGTGAACTAAACATAAATAAGGACATAGTATCTGCTTGAAGATGAATGGATTTCATATCCTAGAGGGGATTAGTTATTGTGAAGACTCCACAAGGTATCTACTAATGTATTGTAAAGAACTTGAATTGACTTGATAAATAAGTGAAGATAAGAAGATCTATGGACCATAAATTAGTCAATTGGTAAATAAAAATAGCGGAAAAGAGGGGGACTATTAAAGGGAAGTGGAAAATCAGTCTAATACACACTGATAAAAAAAAGGGGGGGGCATGAAGGAAGTATGCACTGGATTTTTTATTCGTGTGTGAATTTGGTAGTGTTTTAATTTGTTACAGTATTGATCAGTTCAAAGGGAGAGTTTTAGTAACAGCTCTATAAGATCAGATAAATATTTATTTATATAGGTCATGTTGAAGGGAAAGCTGGTTCTAAACAAAATATAGTATTTCAATTTGAGGTACTGGTTTCATGTTCAGACACCCAGAGTTCCACGCACTGTGAAAGAGGGTAACATTGTTCTTTAAGTGCACCAGAATTGAAGATAAATTGATAGAATGAGTTATGGAATAAATAGCAGAGCTTTACAGATCCTAGTAATGTTTTGACACAAGATAGTGATGTACACATGTTTCTGAAATAGATCTATTAGTCATTTTAATACTAATTAGGTGTAAATGAATTGCAGTAATAGTAATAGTACAATAAGGAAGTGACATTTTTTTGGCTAGACACTTTTCAGGGAATGTGGGAAACAGCAAGGAGGGGTTGGAGATATCTTGAACATTATAGTTGTAATTGTGAATTAATAAATGATGGCGCTCCATATATACAGATTTGTATAGACGGAGGATGCTGGCCTGTGCTGGAACATCTCTGCAGAGCACAACACATGGCCAAAAAGACTGAGACCCTGACCGACAGGGTAACTTGGGAAGGCACTGTCAATGACTGACTCTGAGGTGTACCTGACCAAACCTGACTTTACAACCTGACAGTGTGAGTGTGTGTATGTCTGCACCTGATCAGTGCAACTGCATGATTTGAAACGATGACTAATCAAGCATGTTTTGGACTAACACATTATTTTGTGTGAAATGTGTGAAATGAGGGTTTCCTAACATTGCACAAAAGGGGAAACCGTATCTAATCTGGTTGATGATTTTCACTCCCACAGGAGGTGGCGGTTTGCAGAATGTGAAACTCAAACTATGAAATTTGGAATTCTGTTTCTTTTAGGACTGAATGATGGAGAGAAACACTCTCAAGTGTTTACTGGGAAAAATGTTTGGTATTGTCTTATAATCCATTATGACCTGAAGGTTTTCTTCCCATACAGGTTTTTGTTTACACATGAGAGAATGTGTAAAAAAGGGGGAGTGTAAACTTTACAATGTACATTTTTCATTTAGGGACTGAAAGGAACCTGCTGCCCAACTCCATTGTTCAATCTGACCATTGATTGACAGTTTTAGAATTGACCTGCTCCATATTTGGGGATAAGAGGCTGTTTGGTGAATGTTGACATGTCTCTAGTATTGATTGAGTTATAGCAGGTAACACAGGTAGAGAATCAGTGGCCAAGGGGCTACTAGAGAGATGTAAGTCCAGAATGAAATACTGGAGAGGCTGACCGGTGAGTAATGTGTCAACTAATGTTTCAACAGGTATTAAAGTAACTGAGGTTTGAAATGTAGAAAGAACATATTTACAGTTAAGCTAAAACATAGTAATGTAATGAGACACAATGTAATTTGGACAACATCATGTAACTAGTCTGGTAAAGAAGTAAAAGCCATAGACTTTATTGTTTAGGTCATTATGGGGATATACATTTAATCTAAATACATTAGAAAGACATTTGAGGACAGTTGTGGAATTCTGTATTCATTTTTTAGTGGGATAATATCTAAGCACTGACGGGTAGAAGCAGTATCACCAGGAAGCCATTCACTTTGTTAGTATTGTGATTTTGGTTGTTTTTGAATCCATAAGATTAGTGTGTTTCTTTACCAGAAACATTAGCAGTTCAAATCATATTTTTAGATTTTTAATGGGATCTCAGGGATTTCATTTAAAAATAAATACAGATGCTTGTCAGAAATTCAGAGCTATTGAAATATGTTATTTAGTTTACCTAAAGATGTTGGGGTTCTTATTTAGTTGGCACAGTCCAAGATTCTGAAGCTGCACAATTAATTTAGAAAACCTGTGCACCGACGTCTGTTGTTTTAAGACACCCCACCAACAGGCTCCAAGTGGCCAGGCACTGGTGGGTCAAACAGCCGAGGGCCCCAGAGCCCGGAGCGTAGGCTTGAGGGATTGGTATCAGATTTCTCCACACAGGTTGTGGATGCCAAAAGGGGGACCCGAGACGCAGGAGGCTGACTGTCAACCCCAGGCTCTCCAGCCCCGACCGAGTGACCCAGAGGACATCCCGTGCCGTCCGCCTACAAGGAAAGGGGGACAACTGGTACCACTGTGCGGAGCCAGTGTGCGGCGGGGGAAAACACCTGCGAGGACCCTAGACGACATCAGGACGGATCGGGCTCTCATCAGGGAGGTCGACTCGGAGGCTGTCATCAGCGGATTGGAGGAGAAGGACATCCATCATCCATCCAGCAGTCGTCCCAGGAGGCATCATCAACGGACCGGAGAAGGAAGATCGGGAGGACATCTATTCAGCATCGACTCAGAAGCCGCCGTCAGCAGATCAGAGGGGACAAAGACACGGCAAGCCAGGACGGCACAGGGGACTCCACTCTCCGCTGAAACAGGAGTGTGGGTTAAGTGCAACAAGACGGTGTATGGAGCCAGCCAGGCCTGCCAAGCTATGGGCAGCCTCTACCATGACAGCTGCTTCACCTGCAGCGCCTGTAGTCGAAGGCTGAGAGGGAAGGCGTTCTACTATGACGCAGGAAGGGTTTTCTGTGAAGAGGACTTTCTGTACTCTGGGTTCCAGCAGTCTGCAGACAAGTGCAACGCAGGTGGACATCTAATCATGGACATGCAGGCCGGCAGGCCCTGGGGAAGTCTTACCGCCCCGGTTGCTTCCGCTGCGTCATCTGCAACGAGAGCCTGGACGGAGTGCCCTTCACTGTGGACACTGAGAATAAAAAGTATGGAGACTCAGCAGACAAGGATGCAGTTTTTTGCAAGTGCCTTGTGTAAATTGCACTCTCTTTTTAAGAGTGCAAAAGAGGGAATTGTAAGGAAATATTTGTATGTATTCGTGCAAACTGTGAAGAATGATGATTTGTGTAGACAACTGGGCTGGTTTTGGGCCTGCTAACATGTGGTTTTGTGAGGACAAAGGAAGAAGGGCTGGTAAGGGTTTTATTGCTGTGGGGGAGCTGGACCGAGACCCCACTGTGGTCTCGGAATGTGATGGGGGATGTGTGTCGGTGCAGAGGCTGCAGAAATAGGAGACAGTGAGGGTCAGAGGTGTTTATATGAGATGACTGGACCAGTTGTCCTTAAACTCCACCCCCTCCTGTATCATTTGGTATGAAAGCCTATCCAGCTTGCTGTTCTGTCTCTCTCTTCACGCGTCGCTGGGACAGGAGGTCTGGTGGCCTGTGGGCAGGAGCCAGGAGTAGGCCAAACTCCTGACATTACACATAATACGATATGATTGTGTATGGTAATGTATTTGATTGTATTGCATTGTATATTACCATTAAAGTGGATTATTGTTAAACGGTTAAGTGTATGCTCTGGATTCCCTTCATGTAAGATAACAGCTTGTAGGAACGCGAGGAGATTTAAGCCTATATCTCCTAACATCGGTCATTATAAGTCGCTTTGGATAAAAGCGTCAGCTAAATGAAATGTTATGTGATTAGTAAAATATGCATGAATAAATAAATAAAAAGTTAACTGGGTGAAAAAAGGTAAGATACACTTTTAAAACTTGTTGAGAGAAAACTAGTCTTTGCTGCTGCCTCAAAGAGGAGCAGGGGGGAGAGGAGGGAGACAGGAGAGGCTGATTCAGGAGCACAGACACACTCACAACTATAAATGAACCAAAAATAAATTAATAAACAAGTTTCAGTGTTTTTTTCATATTGGAAATGGTATGTTATTGGTTATGGCCATGATATTATGATTATTGAAATGTATACAGTTCTGTTTAATATAGGTGTTTCCATAGATCTAGTCTCTTTATTTCCCCCTCAAAATGCACCAGATTGATGCATTTAACTCCAAAATAAAATCTTACCGGGGGGGCATGCCCCTGGACCCCCATAGAGGATTTGAGGTCGACCCCCACTACAAATCACATGGATAGGTTCCTAAATACATTTATAAATACATTTATTTTTTTAAATAGTAACCCATTTCCATATGTTCATGTGTGGGTAGTAGATTTAAACTATAGGGCTATCATTATGGGCCCTGCTTGTACCTGTTCGCTCTGCCATCGCGTGAAGGGTCTGCTAACAAGCGACCAACAGAAAGGTTAATGTTGTTGCACGTCACCTCACACCCCCCGCTACCACCACTACCGCTATTTCAGATATGTGGGAAACACTGGCAGTTAATGGACCAGCACCAGAGGCGTTCCCATACACACAGGCGTTGGAACTGTTCTTCATGAAATCCCAGAAGGCTGCCACCACCCGCCCAAGTATATTTCAGATCTGTGGGAAACACTGATATATATAAATATATAGAGACCATTCTCCTAACTTGCCTGTATATATTATATGAATGATTATATAAATTATTCAAGGTTAAAGTATACATTGATATTGTATGTTAACATATATTAAGATGTTTAAAAAAGGGAGAAGGGTTCAGATTTTCGGACGTGTAATTAGCTAAAGCTTTGTTGTTTATTGATATCAGACAATGATACTACAGATTATTCAATTATTAATTAAATATTTCGTTTTGTTATTGCATTCATTTGTATAGTACTGTATCATGTCTGTATCATATTTTGTTTCATTTGTATTTTCTTTGCTTTTACGTGCTCGAAAAAAATAAATAAACTAAACTATGTCACATTTAACCAACTAGTGCCCACATGCATGGGTCATATTTAAATCAGTACATTAAATGGCATATTATTCAATGTATGTATTTTTATAAATATATTTATTTTGGTAGGTTTGCTCTTCCGTAATACATTTTAATTATTATAATAAAGTACACGTGTCTAATAATACTTACATACTTTTACTTAAATAAGATATGGATGCAGTACTTTAACTTGTAATGGAGTATTTTCACAGTGTGGTGTTTGTACTTTTACTTCAGGATCTGCTACCTGCAGCAAGTGCTGATAAAGGGTCTAAAGTGTTATTAATGTGATAAGGGAACAGACCTGCTCTGTGGATCCGAAGCTGAGGCTGTAAAACAGCGTCCAGAAGCTTCTGGAGTCTCTTGTTCTCCTCTTTGGAAAGAAACAGCTCCTCCTCGAGCTCTGCTATTGTTTGTTCAAACAGAGCAAATATCTCTTCATTAGCAGCAGTGAGTCGCTGCTTCTTCAACGACAGCAGCATTTGGACTTTACTCATGTTTCCTAGATCACCTTTTCCTGCAGACTCCGTTAAACACACCGTTTCTCTCTGCATCAAACTCTCTGACTAGTGTTGCTGACGTGTTTCCAGCTAGCATGCTAAACTAGCTCCTGTAGTCCGAGGTAAACGCTCCAGAAGAAAGAGCACACAGTCCATTCGGAGGTTTATCCAGACACACAGATGATGGATCAGTAGAGCTGGAGCTCACACACACTTTCTCAGGAACACACAGAGAGAGAGAGAACCGTAGCAACGAGATCATGGATGTATAATCAGAACTGGATACAGAGTGGGAGGCGGGGCCTCATTCATTCCTATGAGAGTTGCTCATTAGCGCATGATGATAAAATGGCCCAACTTTCGAGAGAGCGAAACGTCACAGATTACCCGGCATGCCTGAGAAGTACCCGTATGTGCGCTCATAGCGCATGCACACATAGACATATAAAGAGTAGACGCCGCATCGACCGCTGCTGCCTATTGGCGCTGACGAGCCGTGGGGCCGCCATCTTGGACCGGTCACCCGCTCCACTCAGTGTAATCTGTCTGGCAGGCGCAATGAAGTGTCAGCGCATTTTATCAATCATAACTCGCTGAATACAAAACTGATTTTCACGGGGGGGGGGTTTCTGCAAACGTCATATATGTAGGCATGATACCGGACACATGATTCGGCGTATTTTAATATTCATAGTAGGCTTAACAGCAATAGAATATTCTGGTATTTGATAGCCTATGTTATGTATGATAGGTATTTTGCAAAAGACACACGATATATAATATATACACACACACACATACAAAAACACTAATGGTCTATATATGATAGAGAAGCATATTGTGTAGGCCTATACTCAGCTATTTTAATAAGTTGAAAAATGAAGAAACAATAATACATTATACATAGACAGAAGTTATATATCAGTAAAAATGAATATCTATGTCATAAAAAATGAAAATGTACTTCTACATCTATATAAAAAATGTAAATGTTCAAGTTAAACACAAGAACATGACACCACCCCGCCCAAACCATATTTACACAAAGTTGCTCATGACACCCGAATGCCCCGTGCATGCGGCTCCTCCAAAGCATGACTGAGAACCTCTTTCTCATATCTTTGTCTTTGGGAAACCATCAAAATAAAAACGGGAGATTTGAGAGTCAACACAAAAACATTTTAAGAAGGAGGTCAAGCTTATTTTCTTCCTTCTTCTTCCTAGATAGATTAGATTAGATTTTAGATTTAGATTAGGACCCTTTGTGTTTCAGGTGACAAAGACTTCGTCAGGTAATATGCAATGGGAGCCTTCCAATGTCCGTGTAGGCCAACCACCATGAACACAAGAGCCTCAGTAGCAGCATCGGTCTCATTGTTTCATCACCCATGTCTACAAAAGCAGACATTGACTGGTTATGTGGATTATATTGCACATGTTTTCTGATGGCCATGTCATCCAACATGAGTGAAACACATCCATATTTAGCCTGGTCGTCCTGGCATCTTCTCTCCAGCATATCCAGCATCATCTTGTTCAGGCCAGGCTTGCCATCCACCGAACACAGCCACCTGTAAAAAAATTGAGAAGTAGCTATTTAACGTACTTGCAACCGTAATTTCCAAAAATGAAATTGAACAACATTAAGACTACCTTTTTGTTGTAGTCTCTCTGAGGTATTTGTATGCCTTTGGACCATGTAGATGGAGTGTGAGGGCACATTCTCTGTGGTCCTTGGAGTACTCATGGCCCTGCTTTGCCTTCAAGTCTATTTGAAGTCTGAAATTGTATGAGAAAAAATTAATAAGTCCCCTTCATATAATAACAAAGGAGTTTAATAAAGAGTGTAAGAGTAAGATGTACATGAATTTCAAAGTGCTAATTTCATTTTACCTGAGTAGAAATCAAGCCTCTTTGAGTTCTTCATTAATGAGGTTCTTTTCCCTCAAATCCCCCAAAAGAGTCCTCACTGTGGTCTCTGCCCTCTTTTCTCTAGCCATGGCATTCTTCCTCTCTCGCTCGAGACTCTCCACTCTTGCTAAAGCTTCGTTGAGTCTGGCCTTAAGAGCAGTCGGAGAAGCAGGCGAGACATAGCTATGATCCTAGAAAGAGGGATGAACATGGTTTGAGTGATGTTTCACTTCACACACATCACTTTGACACAACTAGAGTATGGCCCACATTCTTTCTTATAGTCATCACCTGTCAAAGCCACTGCCAGCATCATGCGTGTGTGTGTGTGCCAGGAATGCATGTTCAACATGTCTTCAATTGTGTGTGTATGTGATTATTTGTGAGTGTGTTTAATATGAGTGGCAGCAAACAAGAGAGATTTGACTTTGTCTAGGACCATTATGAATGATGTTGAAAATAGAAATACTCACATCATTAGGCTGAGGTTGTGAGTGTGAGGTTGAAGCTTCTGGGTCGTCCTGAGGGGCCACAGACAGGCTCTCTTCAGCTTTTCTGGAAGTAGACGTAGTCCTGCCCTTTTCACACACACACACACACACACACACACACACACACACACACACACACACACACACACACACACACACACACACACACACACACACACACACACACACACACACACACACACGCACACACACACACACACACACACACACACACACACACACACACACACACACACACACACACACACACACACACACACACACACACACACACACACACACACACACACACACACACACACACACACACACACACACACAGACACACACACACGTCACCCTGCCCTGTTATTGATAATAGAATATTTACATTTATGAATGCTAATAACCGTATGATGATACACCTACTCTTTGGAGGTGAACCGGGAAGCTGAAGATGGAGGGAATAACACCATCTCTGAGTCGGACAATCTGTCCTGTCCTGTCAAACTCGTCCTGCTTACAATGCTCACTGCAAATCACGGATGACTCGCTTGCAGTGAACCCTTCCCTCCTCAAAGCAACTTCCCACTTCTTTCTCATATCTTTGTCTTTGGGAAACCTTCAAAATAAAAACGGGAGATTTGAGAGTCAACACAAAAACATTTTAAGAAGGAGGTCAAGCTTATTTTCTTCCTTCTTCTTCCTAGATAGATTAGATTAGATTTTACTGTATTCATCCCACAACGGGGAAATTCACTTGTTACAGCAGCGATTTATAAAGTCTCAGTTGGCCATGAACATAATGTTTGCTGGCTACGATTTCGCTGGCGGACATCAATACAGTACAATAATATTCTATTTACAAAATACAACCAATTATAATGTTGAATCTTACTTGTGAAAAGTAATCCCCCGACCCCTGTTCGCAATCGTCCGCCGATTTGCACAGCAATATGCTGCACAGTGCTCTGGCATCTTGAAACCTCTGCTGTCTATGGGTAGAATGTCTGTAGGATGACCGGTCCAAGATGGCGGCCGTATTTCTTGCGCCCCAGCAGCCAATGCGGCGTCTACTCTTTATATGTCTATGCATGCACAACTTTAACCAAGGCTGAAGTCACAAGAGGCTTCTCAATTCTTAAATGTCCCCTCCTCGACTCCCCTCCTCGATACTTAGTCCCGCCCACAGGAGATGCGAGCGGAGGACCGAGGAGGGGAACCGAGGAGAGAGGATGGGAAGCAGCAGACGTTTAAAGAAATGAGAACTCCTCTCCTCTGAGCGGTCATATTAAAGCGACGTCCGTTCATTATTAGGTGGCAACAGCTGCATCAGCTGTCGAGTGTTTCGTCATATTTTATAATCTCTGTTAGATCAGCTGAACATTGTTCCCCCACATATTTACTTTGAATTCATTGAGAGTGCGGTATAATGAGACAATAACAGGCTACTGATGCGGACACACACACACATGATGCTGTATGATGTCCTTTTGTTGTTCTATTTTGTTATGTTTCATGTGGGACTACTTGAGCAGGTCTCCCTTGAAAAAGAGATAAATGATCTCAATGGGATTTATCCGTATAAATAAAGGTTTGAAATAAAAAATATATTTATATAAATATATACAATTTAAAGTATGAGAGCACTCTCATAATAACGTAACACAATCAGAGACTGGATATACCCCCCCCCCCCCCCCCCCTCTCTCTGGTCGCTGAAATGGGGAATTGAAATTACAGGCCAAAAGTTGTATTTGCAAGTATTAAAAGTAAGCAGAGGACACCAAACCAACTGAGACCCGTCTGTCCGCCGCATCTGCGCACTGTACAACACACACACCTACACACTGTACCACACACACCTACTACAGCTCCTAAAGCATAATCAGGCTATACAGCCGTTGTGTATTTTATGAGGTGAAGCACTATGGTCTTAGAAAAATATCGACTCGTTTGTAGATATCTACTAAACTAAAGCATATAAAGAGAGTAATGTAGGCCTGTTATACTGAGTGATATCTATTATACACACTGCTCTGCGGACCTCACAGCTGTTCTCACTGTAAACATCGCGACGCGACACACATGCATTTCCAAACATCTGGACTACCTATGTTGCAAATGTATTATCTTTTCAATTTACACACGGCATCTATTGCACGTCTGTCCGTCCTGGGAGAGGGATCCCTCCTCTGTTGCTCTCCCTGAGGTTTCTCCCATGTTCCCTTTAAACTGTGGGTTTTCTCCGGAAGTTTTTCAGTTGAGTAAAGTTAGAACGATATTGGCAGATTCTGATTTCACGGATCAATAACTCATGAACAAAACGTTATTCAGACACAAATGACGTCTCCTATGTACCGTGGTAAGGTTGACAACGAACTACAATCACATGTTGATCAAAAAAAGCCAATATGCGCCGTCCTCCGAGCTGGACACATTCAATTGGTCTCTTTCAGCAGCCGGAGAAGAAACAAGTGCTCAGAGACCGTCTGCAAAGTGCAACTCCGAAAAAATAAAATACAATAATATTAAATAACGTCACTATTATACGGTATATTTCAACCAAACTCACTACACACATCAATAGTCTCCTGGTGGTAAGACTACAGCAGAGAGTTTGGAAGAATGTGCTTTTGAATAATTCTGGTGCATATTTATAGTGTAAAATCTTATTAGTCGTATTAAGCGCTTGAACAAACGACATATTTGGTCGTAATAAGGGCTTAAACAATCGACCCATTTGGTCGTATGAGTTGGAGGACTTGTTGATTGGTATCTATCCGCAGCCGGAGAAGAAATGAGTGCTCAGGGACCGTCTGCAAAGTGCAACTCCGAAAAAAGAGAATACAATAATATTCAATAATATTCTATAACGTCACTATTATACAGTATATTTCTACCAAACTCACTACACACATAAATAGTCTTCTGTTGGTCGGACTACAGCAGAGAGTTTGGAAGAATATGGTTTGGAATAATTTTGGGGAAGATTTATAATGTATTATAACATACTGTATATACAATGTTATACATTGTATGTACAGTATGTTATATATAAATTAAGACATGAAAGAACTTTTTCATTAGCTATGAAACAGTAAAATGGTCACAATCTTATGAAGGACAAATGCAGCACTCGAGAAACCAAACCGAGGAGTATTGGTAATGAACTTTATTTGTAATAATACCAGAGCAGAGGGATAACAGAACAGTATCAGCCGGATGATGTGCAGGCAAACGAACCAGAGGACAGGGCCGGGCAGAGAGTCAGGGAGCAGGCGAGGCGGTCAACGGAGGTACAGGCAGGGTCAGACAGCAGGCAAGGCAGGATAGTCCAAGGACAGGCAGGATCAGGGATCAGGCAGAGCAGGCAGTTCGGGGACAGGCAGGGTCGGAACCGGGTAGGCAATCTAGTAACAAATGCGTAAAAGACTAGCATGAAGGCAAAGTACGATCTGGCAGAGGGTGTGTGTCTGGTGAGGGTTTAAATACTGGCAGTGAAGCTAATGGGTGCAGAAGAGAAAGAGAGTGAGCAAAAACGTGGTGAGACAGGCGAATGGAAAACTACTGGTGAATGATGGAACAGACTGTGACAAAATAAAGTTAACATTGAAAAATAAAACGTTTCAGGCTTTTCACCTATCTCACTGTACAATATTAATGAACAAATCCACAATCTAATGTCAGACATGGAAAACATCATGAACATCTGTGACTACTTTAATCTGTAATTGAAAATATATTTAACATCTTAATTAAGAATATAACAATTTAAAACTATGGACAGGTGATTATTAATCATTACTTCAGTTGCCCGAAATCTTTAGCAAAGCTTTTTTCTGGATTTTTGTTTGTTTTGTACAAAATTCAGCTTTCATTTAGCTGATTTCAAATCACTGGCTGGGCTGGATTTCTCCCCACATGCCGTTTGTAAGCGCACTACTTCTACTGTGGTAGTAGTTCAAACTACAAGCCTTCCCTCCCCAAATCCTGGTAACTCTGGTAAAAGTTACACAAACTCACCTATAGCCTCTTTAGTCTGGGAGGATACACAAAACACAATACCACGGGGTATTTTTTTGGGTATTCGTGCAGCAGTCATTCCGAGGCACTGCGTGTGAAACCATCTCCCACAAGTTTCACACTGAATCTACAAATACAACAAAGATATTAAGAAAATGTAAAAGTGTAGGACACTTGTAAAGCAGGCCTATTCATTTATATTTTATAGAGATTATACTTTTTTTTATATATATATATATATATACAGTGGGGCAAAAAAGTATTTAGTCAGCCACCAATTGTGCAAGTTCTCCCACTTAAAAAGATGAGAGAGGCCTGTAATCTTCATCCTAGGTATACCTCAACTATGAGACACAAAATGAGGAAAAAAATCCAGAAAATCACATTGTCTGATTTTTAAAGAATTTATTTGCACATTATGGTGGAAAATAAGTATTTGGTCAATAACAAAAGTTCATCTCAATACTTTGTTATATATCCTATGTTGGCAATGACAGAGGTCAAACGTTTTCTGTAAGTCTTCACAAGGTTTTCACTGTTGCTGCTATGTTGGCCCATTCCTCCATGCAGATCTCCTCTAGAGCAGTGATGTTTTGGGGCTGTTGCTGGGCAACACGGACTTTAATAATAATAATATATTTAATTTATATAGCGCTTCTCATCTGCCAAGACAAATCTCGTGCTGAAAGACCCAGCCACGTTTCATCTTCAATGCCCTTGCTGATGGAAGTAGGTTGTCACTGAAAATTTGATTCATGTAGTTTATAACGAGACTATTACAATTATTATTAACTGTGTCTGCAGACTACAACACAACAAAATAGGAAATGTATAACAACAATGAACACAATTTATCCATCCATCCATCTTCTCAATTTAAATAGACACACAAATAAAACATTTAATTACGTAGCCTGCTTACTTTCTTGTAGAAGTACAAATGTCCAGGATTCCCGAATCAATAACAAAACTGCGAGCCTGCACGCACGACGCTACGCTTCTGAAACGCTTCTGGGACGCGTCCGGTGGGTTATGGCGCTAGAGGAGGTCGGACCAAAACCGCGGCGCAGCACGGCGCAGACAGACCCGGTGGAAACTGGGGGTCAGAGAAGCGCTGCGCCGAGTCGCTTCTGGGACGCTTCTGGGACGCATCTGACCCGTAAAGCGGCACGTGTGGTGGAATAGCACCCATTGACTAGAGTGGCCGCGATCCTTACGACCGCCGCGGCGCAGCCATAACGCGGCGCAGCCATAACGCGGCGCAGCCATAACGCATAACAGCCATAACGCATAACAGCCATAACGCATAACAGCCATAACGCGGCGTAACGCGCGGCGCAGACGGACCCGGTGGAAACTGGGGGTTACGGCCCGTCACGGCAGCGTGCGTTGAAGCCAGGGTTCGAGTTATGTGGGAGCCAACGGACGCAGTGAAATCATACATCTGTGTGGGTCGCTAATACATTACCAACAACCATTATTTTTATCAAAAATAATGCATGTGTCAATGTAATGAGTATTATTTATGCTAACGAGGTGAATAGGCTAAACTCAAAAACTTCAATCTATGCCTGTGAGCGTGCTGCGCGAGCCAAGATGATGTGTGTGCGTAGTTGAACCTTTTCATATTTAAGTTTGTGTGTGTGTGTGTGTTGTTGTTGTTTAAAGACCCCATAGAGCTCAGTTTATAACTTGAACCCAGGTTGAAGCTTCAACGCAGCTTCCCATTCACTTTGACGTCACGCTTTGCCGAACTGCATTGTGCTTCCGTCGCTTCACTTTGCCTCCGTTGCTCGCTTCAAAAGTTGAGAAAAGTTCAACTTTTCAAGCCTCGACGGAAGTGTCAGCCAATCAAATGATATGCCAGTACAAGCTGTAGCCAATCAAACCGTGTGCTAGTGTGTCCGGGGCGGGAGATGCGGATCACGTTTTGTTCAGTCAGATCATAAATCTAATTGATGGATTTATGATCAATAGATTTATGATTCGAACATTATAAAAGTAGGCTAGACATGTGGATATGATCCGGCTGAACAAAACGTGATCCGTCTCTTAAATGTGTTTCAACCACAGACCTTATTTCAAGCTATTTTCCAAAATCCTATGGAGACATTGCATTGCGTTTTTTGTCGAAGGAACCGGAAGTGGTAAAATGCTGACTTACTTCCGGGTTTTAGGACGTGTCACTGTGGCACTCTATAGGTGGACGTTTTAGAATGCAATATCAAGACGGAGACATTGGACTAGTCAACCTGACATCCACTGCTGACCTTGAAGATTTGACAACTATCAAGGTCATCCCATTACCAAGAATACATCTTTACCGTCTGTGAAGAAGCAGCGTCTGCTCAATCAGACGATACTGACATCTTGTCCACACCCTCCAGCTCAGTCTCTACAAGAACTCGTATCTGGTTGAAATGATTGAACTGACACAAAAGGCCAACCTTGTTCAAAGATTGCAATGCTAGGGATTGAACTGCATTTTTCGTTGCTTAATTGCTTTGGCCTCTGTATCTTTCATTTGAAGTTAAAAAAGAATGTGACTTCACAGATTCTGGTAATGCTACTTAAACCCTTCTTAATGGCTAATACATGTTTATCTGAAGTTGTAATTAAGAGCTGCAGAACATATTGTTGAAGTGTTTAAAAATGTAAATAAAAACAAGATGTCATGCATACGTGAACTTCTAGTATTTTATTAAAAGGCAGCCAGGTTTAAACGCATTACATATTTACATTTTAATGGAGAGATATGCAAGCTAGTTTAACATGTTCATATGCATATTTGTGATGTATTTGGTTAAGGCTACAGGAGTTTTTTGTAAAAAAAACAAGTGATCTTGATTTACTTAAGTGCAAATTGGTTGCATAATTTACTCAATTAATTGTATTAATTTATTGATGTATTTATTTTTAATTAAAAATATATAGTATTTTATAAAACAGAATAGGTGATGCATATTTTAAAGACATCCCAATAAATGTTAAGGTCTTTTGAAGAGAATATTCCTGTCTTTATGTGAACTGAGCTAAACAAAGTGTGATAAGTCAAATGTAATTTGTTTACAGTAAACAAAACACAGTATTGTATTGATGTACATTAACGTGTTTGCTTTGTAATAAAATAAAATATTTTAAGCTATAATAAAAAATATTGCTTGCAACAAAATGAATTTGTTTGTATCTATTTTTTTCACAAACTTAAAAACTCTATCTAATATAAATATGAGGTTAGTCCAAAAGGAAAAATTAAGTTATAACAAAGTAACAAATGTTGTGTGGTCTTCAGAATGAATCTTCTTATTACTTTGTGGGAATGTAAATATATATCTTAGACAGAAGCAATATTTTTCACTTAACTCAACTTCATTTTTTAGGTTGAAAAATAAAGTTGGAATAAACAAAAAAATTAGCTGTAACAAATTAATTTGTTCAGTGTGATGGGGACACTGGGAACAGAAGGTGAGGGGGTAAGAGGGGCAGGAAGGGAATGGAGCCTGATGGAGACACTGGGAACAGAAGGTGAGGGGGTAAGAGAGGCAGGAAGGCCATTCTTAAGTGTTTGAGTGAAACAGGATTGATTGGAAGAATTTAAAACAACACAATGGTATAATTCCACAAGTGGTGATAGGATGATATGGTGATACACTCTCTTGTACAGTAGGTGGCGGTATGCACCTGAAAGCTGTTTGCAATCCGCCAAAAACCGAGAGAAGAAGAAGAAGAAGAAGAACCTGGATCCACGTGGCGTCTCGTCGCTACGGTTCTCTCTGTGTTCCTGAGAAAGTGTGTGTGAGCTCCAGCTCTATCATCTGTGTGTCTGGATAAACCTCCGAATGGACTGTGTGCTCTTTTTTCTGGAGCGTTTACCTCGGACTACAGGAGCTAGTTTAGCATGCTAGCTGGAAACACGTTAGCCACACGAGTCAGATTGAGAGTTTGATGCCGAGAGAAACGGTGTGTTTAACGGAGTCTGCAGGAAAAGGTGATCTAGGAAACATGAGTAAAGTCCAAATGCTGCTGTCGTTGAACAAGCAGCGAGTCACTGCTGCCAATGAAGAGATATATGCTCTGTTTGAACAAAAAATAGCAGAGCTCGAGGAGGAGCTGTCTCTTTCCAAAGAGGAGAACAAGAGACTCCAGAAACTACTGGACGCTGTTTTACAGCCTCAGCTTCGGATCCACAGAGCAGGTCTGTTCCCTTTACCCTTCATTAACACTTTACACTCTTCAGTAGCACTTTATTATCACATTAATAACACTTTAGACTAGTGGTGCACGATAATTATCGGTCCGATATTAGGAGTTATGACGTCATCCCGATAAACCCGATAAAAGTATTAATAGCCCTGATAATATACAATATATTTTTTGGGGGGGAAAAAAGACTGCGGTGTGGGTGGATTGGGATGAGGGGCGCTTGTTTTTCACTCGGCTCCTCCCGTTTTGCCAGTACTGTGGTATTAGTGGTTTAGGAAGAGGGGAGTTTTTCACAAATCCAGCGCTCCCTAACTCATGCCTGGTTGTGACGTAAATGGCGTGCGGCCGTGAAGCCAGGACAGTAAACAAACATGTCGTCGTTAGTATGGGACTATTTAAAAGTTTCAGAGTTGGATAGTTCGCTTGCTATTTGTATTAACAAATGCAATGCAGAAATTCCACGAGGAGGGAAAAAGGCAACGAGCTATAATACTTCAAACCTGATGAAGTCACCTGAAACATCGCCATCGCTACGATGGTGTGTTAAAAGCATACGAAGACGCCAGCGCTGCTAAACTAGCTGCGGATCCAAAGCCAGCTGCAAAGGCAGCGGGGCTTTTACCTATCAACGAGGCTTTGAAAAAGGCAATACTCAAAAAAATACTCAATTATATTTATTTGGGAAAATAAATATGGTCACTTTTGAAGAGTCAACACTGTTCTTGGCTTTGTTTTGTTCATAGTAGCAATGCTCATGTCATTTGCTCACTACTAGTCTTTTTTTACCACCAGGTTTGCAAAATCTACAGGTACATTTTATATATTATATTATTATCGGTCTTGAGAAGCAGGAAGGTATCGATTTCAAAAAACCAATATCGTGCATCTCTACTTTAGACCCTTTATCAGCACTTGCTGCAGGTAGTATATCCTGAAGTAAAAGTACAAACACCACACTGTGAAAATACTCCATTACCAGTTAAAGTACTGCATTCATATCTTATTTAAGTAAAAGTATGTAAGTATTATTAGACGTATGTACTTATAATAATTAAAATGTATTACGGAAGAGCAAACCTACCAAAATAAATATATTTATAAAAATACATACATTGAATAATATGCCATTTAATGTGCTGATTTAAATATGACCCATGCATGTGGGCACGAGTTCGTTAAATGTGACATACATTGATACTTTAGTTTTAATGTGCTTATTCACCTTTTCTTTTTAAATTAACTGAGTTTTAAACATCACTTTAAATGGAAGATCCCCATAGGCCCCGCCCACTCGATCGGATCGGTGATCGGTATCTGCCGATACTGATTCCGGCGATTGGCGATCGGAGCATCACTAATAAATAGGGGAACTAGTACAAAGGTCATTAAATAATTAAAACATTAATATAAATTAATGTAAAATCTCACCAATCAATTATTGCTAACATGTATTTATGATATATTCTGTATATGTATGTATGTATGTATGTATATATATATATATATATATATATATATATATATTTCTTATTTAAGTAAAAGTATGTAAGTATTATTAGAGACATGTACTTTATTATAATAATTAAAATGTATTACGGAAGAGCAAACTTACCAAAATAAATATATTTATAAAAATACATACTGTGTAGTGATCACTTATTAACACACTGACACATAATTCACACCTGGAACTACAGGTTGGGGGTATTGTTTCCGCACGGACATATATGTGGTTACCTATTTATATATTGTGTGCCCTCCTGGTTTCTTTCTCTTGTCTTCCTGGGCTGTGACCCGACAACATGTCCGTTTCTGCTGCTCATTAAAGCCAGCTACGTACCTTCGATGCACCGCCGACTCCAACTACTATCTCCCGGTACTACAACATTGCATAATATGCCATTTAATGTACTGATTTAAATATGACCCATGCATGTGGGCACTAGTTGGTTAAATGTGACATACATTGATACTTTGGTTTTAATGTGCTTCTTTATTCACCTTTTCTTTTTAAATGTGTAAAAGCAAATAAAAACAAATACTTTGGATTAATTCAAATTGCAGGAGAATAATTCATGAAGAAATCAATGAAGAAATATTAGGAATGCTCCAATCGATTGGCCACCGATCGATATCGGCCGATACTCACTCTCTACCGATTTATCTGGCTCTCTAAAAATGCCGATCGCGAGAGCCGATCGCATGACGTAAAATACATGACACTTTTCTCTGTGCGCGGCAAAACAAGCTCGACAAAATGGCTTCACCAGTCTGGCAGTATTTCATGGTGTCCGAAAAGGACAATAAAATAGCGGTATGCAACGTGTGTGAAGCAGAAATCCTGTAGCTCCACCCGCTGTGACGGACCGGTGAGCGGAGCGAAACACACACTAATGGCGCGTTTCCACTGCAGTGGGTAGCTCACTTTAAGCGTGCCAAGCCGTTCGGGGCCCGTTTTTCCCCCCCACTTGGCCTAGTACCGGCTAGCGGGTCCTAATTCACAGTTGTTCTGGCCCCATAAAATCGTGGTTCTTGGGCCAGGAACAACCAGGCTGAGTCGAGCTGAGTATGCTAAACTAGAGAGAATCACTGGCAAGGGGGCTACAACAAGATGAACATATTTGACCTTGATTTCATTGTAATACACGTTTCAAAATGAAAAATATAGGCCTAACCAAACCGAGCGAGGCCTGCAGTGGAAACGCGCCATAAGAGTTAGACCTAACACACTTGGCTATTTGATCTACCTCTGGAACAACTTAAACTAGTTATACATATGTTTATTCTTCACTGTCGGGTCACTCATTACTGGATCAGTGAGCTGCATGAGATACTGACAGGCTGTCGAGAGAGAGGGAGAGAGAGAGAGAATTTCTCCCGTGTTAATGTAATCTTGAATAATGTACTTAATTTGAATGTAATAATTATGTTGGTTGTTGTTTGTGGAAGCGTGAATGAGCCCTGTCGTGGCTTCCTTCCTTGTTTTTCCATCAAGCCACTAGACCATGGATGTATAATAAGAACTGGATACAGCGTGGGAGGCGGGGCCTCATTCATTCCTATGAGAGTTGCTCATTGGCGCATGATGCCAACACCAGCAGTTAGAAGTCGGGAACAAAACAAACCGATGGACTGCACGAGGGGCTGAATCATTCACAGGCTAACCAGACAGAAGACAGTGGAGTTAGGTTGTTATCTTAAAATGACTATAAGTAACATTTATATCTGCTGAATATTCGTTTACTGGACTCTTAACTACCACTCCATATTTCTCTCGTTACCATGGTCGTGTAGTTACACAAGCGTTGATCGCCGGAGTAGCAAGTTAGCTAACGGCTAGCTGCTAGCATACAGAACACCTGACGTGGAAACGTTCCTCTGGATGGAGCTACAGAGCTGCTAGCATACAGAACACCTGACGTGGAAACTATGGTTTCCATTGCTTGAACTGCTTTAGCAACATAATGTAGCTGAGGTTACAAGACTACATTCGTATCATACTGTGTTTACTATAAGTAGCTTTTGAGTTAGGGGTAAGCTCAAGAATGTGAAGAACAACTTTGAAGCTTACCAGGAATATCAGAGAATTGAAGACTTTGAGGAGGACTTGCCACCAGGGGAGGAGCAGGATTTACTGGTGCATGTGCCCGAAGGCCTAAAAGGTAGCACTTTCCTGGAGCGTCAGCTTCAGCGTCAGACAGATGAAGACTGACAAAGACAATAGAGTCCTGCTGGAGTCACGAGGGTGGCAAAGAGGAGGCAAATCCTACTTTGATTGAGTTAAGTATCGCTGGTGTTTTATTTTATTTGGTTGTTTAGCCCCTCATGCTATAATCATGTGTATTTTCTCCAGTCCTGTTCATGTGTCTTCTCGCAATTATCACTGGCCCCGTGTATCTCCTAATCAATATAACCGGCCTGCTCTCGTCTATCCCACATGCTCCACTGAGATCCAACATCTTGTTTCAGGCGGCCTCTGGAACGGCCAGTCAGCTGTTCCTAACGGCCCGTCTACACTACAGCGTCGACAGCGTCGAAAACTCCAATCTGCCCATTCACTTTCAATGGGGTGACGTCACGTTGCCTCGCTTTTTCGCCGAACTGAATTGTGGGTAGCAGAGCGGTCCGTCTCCGGCGTCAGAAGTTGAACAATGTTCAACTTCTGACGCCGGAGTAGCCAGCGCCAGCCAATCAAATCCTGTTTCTGACAGCTGAAGCCGTAGCCAATCAAACCGCGTCTAAGCTGGGAGAGATATCCCGCCGTTCATTTCAATATTTCAAAAAAAGTTGGAGGAGAAACTAACTATCGCCGTAGCAATCACCCGGTTTTGTATGACCAGACCCTCTTCACCTACCGGGATACAAACCGGAGGAACCAGGCATGGAGGGAGGTGGCAGAGACAGTGGGTGAAACTGGTAGGTTTTCGCCTGTTTGGGGACTTTATATATATATATATATATATATATATATATATATTGCTCCCATAAAATCCCCAGGGTTTTTTGCTTTGTATGTCGGGGGCGGGAGATTCATGTGATTGGTTGTTGGTCGTGTTGCTTGAATAAAATCCCCAAGCTCCAGACACGCCCAGCTCCAAGCTTTTTTTGAAGCTGTAGTGTGGACGCTCCGTAAGGCTGACTTCATCTCTGGCTACGCTTCCCTGCAGTCTCTGGATTTCCTTGCTCTCACTGAGACGTGGATTACTCCATTCAACACATCCACCCCAGCAGCTCTCTCCACAGCATATTCCTTCTCCCATACACCCAGACCCACTGGCAGAGGAGGTAGCACTGGTCTCCTGCTCTCTCCCAAATGGAGGTTTTCCCTCTTCAAGCTACCTAACTTCACTCCTTCCACCTTTGAATTCCATGCCGTCACAGTAACCCATCCTATACAATGAACCCTTGTTGTTCTCTACCGTCCACCAGGCGCCTTGGGGGACTTTTTGGAGGAATTAGATAATCTCCTCTCACACATCCCTGAAACTGGCCCTCCCGCTGTACTTCTCGGAGACTTCAACCTCCAGACAGGGAAGTTAGACGAACTAACATCTCTGTTAACCGCCTTTGCTTTCTCACTGTCTCCGTCCCCACCGACTCATAAAGCTGGCAGTGTCCTTGATCTCATATTCTCAAGGACTGCACTACTTCTAACCTCTCTGTAAACCCACTCCACACCTCCGATCACTTCTTCATCTCATTCTCTCTACCCCTTTCCAAACATAACAAACTAATCTCTTATCATCCGGCACCTGTCCACCGTAACCTTCGTTCCCTCTCCCCCTCTACTTTTGCCTCATTGGTGCTCTCAGCCCTCCCTTCCTCTGACTCGTTCCAACTCCTACCTCCAAACTCTGCTGCAGAAACTCTCCTCTCTACTCTCTCATCCTCTCTGGACTCTCTCTGTCCTCTCACATCTCGGCAGGCTTGTCAGTCCCCTCCTGCTCCCTGGCTAAATTACGCACTGCGTGCTAATGGAACCGTCTTTCGGGCAGCAGAGCGGAAACAGTGGAAATCCAAACACCATGACGACCTCCTAACCTATCAGGCTCTCCTCTCCTCTTTCTCTGCTTCGATCTCTCAGGCAAAAAGCACTTTCTTTCAAGATAAGATCCAATCTTCCTATTCCAATCCCAAAAAACTATTTTCCATCTTCTCCACCCTCTTGGACCCCCCCCCCCCCCCCCCCCCCAAAGCCCCTCCTCCCTTCTGTCAAGCGACTTTGTTAACCACTTTGAAAAAAAGGTTGATATTCGCTCTTCTTTTTCTGACTCACCGCTGGGTCACCAGACTCACCTTCCACCCACACACTGACCTCCTTTCCCCCTCTCTCTCTCCAAGTGAGGTTCTTACCCTCATTACCTCTGCCCGCCCTACCACCTGTCCTCTGGACCCTATCCCTTCAAACCTCCTTCAGACTATCGCTCCTGATATTCTACCGTTTCTCACCCATTTCATCAACACTTCTCTAACTTCTGGTCACTTTCCAAACAGTCTCAAGGAGGCAAGAGTAAACCCTCTCCTAAAGAAACCCACTCTCAACCCGTCTGATGTTATAAACTACAGGCCTGTCTCTCTACTCCCGTTCCTGTCTAAAACACTTGAACGCGCTGTCTTTAGACAACTCTCCTGCTATCTCCATCAGAACAACCTTCTGGATCCGCACCAGTCTGGTTTCAAGGCAGGTCACTCCACAGAAACTGCCCTCCTTGATGTCAATGCGGAACTGCACACTGCTAAAGCAGCCTCCCTCTCCTCTGTCCTCGTCCTGTTGGACCTGTCCGCTGCATTCGACACGGTGAATCATCAGATCCTCCTTCACACTCTCCAAGAACTTGGAGTTTCAGGCTCTGCACTTTCCCTCATCACCTCATACCTCAAAGACCGCACCTACAGGGTTACTTGGAGAGGGTCAGAGTCCGACCCCTGTCAATTAACTACAGGGGTCCCTCAGGGCTCTGTTCTTGGTCTCCTCCTCTTCTCCTTGTACACAAACTCGCTCGGATCTGTCATTAGCCCGCATGGTTTTTCATACCACTGCTACGCTGACGACACCCAATTAATCCTGTCCTTTCCCCGCTCAGAGACCCAGGTCGTCGCACGCATCTCTGCTTGTCTAGCTGACATCTCTCAGTGGATGTCTGATCATCACCTCAAGCTCAACCTTGACAAGACTGAACTGCTTTTCCTTCCGGGAAAAGATTGTCCCACTCTTGACCTAACAATCAACATCGGCACCTCTGTTGTTTCCCCGACTCAGACTGCAAGGACTCTGGGTGTGACCCTAGATGACAAACTGTCCTTCACTGCAAACATTGCTGCTACAACCCGCTGCTGCAGATACACGCTCTACAACATCAGGAGGATGCGTCCCCAGCTGACCCAGAAAGCGACGCAGGTTCTGGTCCAGGCTCTCGTCATCTCACGCCTAGACTACTGCATCTCCCTCCTGGCTGGTCTACTTGCATGTGCCATCCGACCTCTGTAGCTCATCCAGAATGCAGCGGCTCGCCTGGTCTTCAACCTTCCTAAATTCTCCCACACCACGCCGCTCCTCCGCTCCCTTCACTGGCTTCCGGTAACTGCTAGAATCCACTTCAAGACAATGGTACTTGCGTACCATGCCGCAGCAATGGATCTGGCCCTTCCTACATCCAGGACATGGTTAAACCGTACACAACCGCACGTGCACTCCGCTCTGCATCAACCAAACGGCTCGCTGCACCCTCGCTGCGAAGGGGACCCCAGTTCCCATCAGCAAAAACACGTGGGTTTGCTATCCTGGCTCCAAAATGGTGGAATGAGCTCCCCATTGACATCAGGACAGCACATAGCTTACACACCTTCCGGACTGAAAACTCATCTCTTTCGACTCCACTTCGAGCAATAGAACTATTAACAAAGCACTTATATACTAACAAAGGGCTGGCTTATCTAAAGCCAGTTGAGTAGCACTTGAAATGTTTTTGCTCTATGAAACCTGATGTACTTATATGATTCTGTTTTCTTCAAGTTTGTATTTTGTTGGTCGAACGCACTTATTGTAAGTCGCTTTGGATAAAAGCGTCAGCTAAATGTAATGTAATTTAATGATGATAAAATGGCCCAACTTTTGAGAGAGCGAAACGTCACAGATTACCTGGCATGCCTGAGAAGTACCCGTATGTGTATGTGTGCAGCTTTATCCATGCCCCCCAAAAGGCTCGTTCACGTCAATTTGCATACACGTAACAGCACAGCACGTTCATTATTAGCCCTACCTTAGCCGGACCATGAAAAAGTATGTTAAAGTAAGCATGTTGAGAACACGGATTGCAAAAATCTACCGGTCGTCCCCACAACACACAAACTGATCCTGCTGTAACAACAAGTGCACGTTACTGACACAATATGGTTGAGACCATTCAGGCTTATTCTAGAGGGGTGCAAGGAATAGTAGTAGGGGAGTTTTATACACTAAAGGTTTGGAAATTCTTTCGCGTTATATCAGCACGGCCGCGGTCAGATCAAAATGCCTCCGAATGCAGCCACACCCCGTTGCCAGGCAACCCTTATAGGTCACGCAGCTCCGTGATCACCTGAAGCTCAGCCGCTGTAATGGACCAGTGAGCGGAGCAAAACACACGTTTCAAGTTAGATCAAACACACGTGGCTATTTTATCTACCTCTGTAACAAGCTAAACTAAGACATCAATGAATAAATATTAGGGATGCTCCGTTCGATCGGCCACCGATCGATATCGGACGATACTCACTCTCTACCGATTGATCAGGAGAGAGGGGGAGAGAGAGAGGGAGAGCGCTTCCGCTCATTTCTCCCGTGTTATTATCCACAGTTAATGTAAACCTGAATAATGTACTTCATTTTAATGTAATAATTATGTTGTTTGTGGAAGCTCCAGTGACTGAGCCCCATTAACTGAGTGTTAAACATCACTTTAAATGGAAGATCCCCATAGGCCCCGCCCACTCGATCGGATCGGTGATCGGTATCGGCCGATGCTGATTCCGGCGATCGGCCCCAAAATTGGCGATCGGAGCATCCCTAATAAATATGTTCAATAATAAATTCAATCTAAATCTAATCTAAAATGTTACTTGATAAAGAATAGAGGAACTAGTACAAAGGTCATTAAGTAATTAAAACAGATCTCATCAATCAATTATTACCAACGTGTATTTATAATATATATATATACAGAATATATATATTTTGAGAGAGATATACACTAGTATTAGACGCAGTCAAAAGTTTGGACACATCTTCTCTTTCGAAGTTTTTATTTAAATTCGTTCTACTTTCTAGATTTATACTGAAGACATCAAAACTATAAAAGAACACATTAAAGGTGGGGTAGGTAATTTTGGAGAATCCAGCTCGAGTGTGCTAGAATTTGAAAATACACACGAACTCACACATGACCAATGAGGGGCACGAGATAAGTTTGTGCACAGATGGAAGGCTGACAGGCAGGTAGGCCATCCAGTTACTTTAGCCGGCTCAGATGATTGGTCGTGCTTTTTACAGTACTACGGCTTCATACATTCAAAGTTCTTGACATTTTACGGATCGCCTGGCCTTCATTTCTTAAAGTGATGATGGACGGTCGCTTCTCTTTACTGAGTTGAGTGGTTCTTGCTATAATATGGATTACAACAGCTGTCAAATAGGGTTTTCCACTGTGCACTAACTCTACCTCTGCACAACACAACTGATGGTCTCAAACACATTCAGAAGGCAAGTCATTCCACACATTGACTCTTGACAAGGCACACGTGTTAATTGAAAACCATTCCAGGTGACGACCTCATGAAGCTGACTGAGAGAAGCCAAGAGTGTGCAAAGCTGTCATCAAGGCAAAAGGGGCTATTTTGAAGAATCTAAAATAAAAATAATTGTCTTGATTTTTTTTAACACTTTTTTGTTAACTAGATAATTCCATATATGTTCTTTCATAGTTTTCATGTCTTCAGTGTTAATTTACAAAGTAGAAACAAATTAAAATAAACAAAAAACATTGAATGAGAAGGTGTCCAAACTTTTGACTGGTACTGTATATAAAAAAAAAACACACATTTGAACATTTAGCAGGTTCCCTCATCCATAATCATTTATACAAGCGCAACTTTGAACATGTACAGCAGTAAAATGCAACATACAAAATAATCAAGAAACAACATCAATTAAACTGACAGGGAATGTTTTACTGCTCCATCATTACTGTTACATAAGAAGGTGCTGTCTGTAAGGGAAACTTCTGTGTAGCAACAATGCAGTGGGAGTCACCGACTCGGGAAAGAGACACGGGAAGAGCAGGAGCTTTGATGTCAAACACTGATGGTTTATTTTGAGTTTCGGCCCGGAGAATTCACATCACAAGTCACAGCAGTCACGGTGAGACTGCACGGGAAATTTGCCACGTCAATTCTGAAGAACTCTACCCCAGACCCATGTATTTAGCTAGTTCAGAGAGCATCATCAACATGCTGCATAACAAGATAAAATCATAACACCTCTATCAGCTGACGCCAACAGGCAGGAACAGGGAGACAGAACACTGAGAGCACAGCAGCCAAGGTTACGAGGTGCGTGTGCTCAGTCAGGACTGTTTGAACTGATAAACTGGGTCAAAGTTATGGACCTTGGAAAATATTCCCCAACAGTTCTCTCTTTATCAATTTTGATAATCTAAAAACCTTAGTCTAATAATATTTTGTTCAATACTTAAATCAATGGGAATCTTGAGATTTGAGTGTGGACTTACACAACATCAATTACATCAATAACAATCACATTAAGATTGAAACATTCAATCACAATGATTGATACAGCCAATCATAATAGACAAATCATCTCATCAGTGTTTGGATCATCTTTTGTCAAAAGCATAATAATGAACACACATAAAACACAGGTGCACAATAGCAAAAATATTTGTTTTGGGCCAAAACTGAAATTAATCCAGTACTTGAAACATCATTGTAGGTCTTTCTGTGCATGGATAATACATTAAAGAGTAGTGTTGTTAAGCCTGATTGCTGGACGATTAAGGATATTAACATTATCTGTGATAATAGTAGAAATATCTTATTATTCAATACTTTATAATCTGAAAATATTAATTAATTAATTTTGTTTAGTGCGAAAGTGTAATCTGATCCGGCAAAAATATATTAATCACCACTATTCAACACATGTCTGGTCATTGGAAATATAAGACAGTCATTAATTGTACATCTGTAAACATCCAAGATATAAAATCAATTCAAAGTTAATCTTTGTACGAGAGCTGGAAGAACGTGTCCTTCAGTCTTTCTGACTCGTTCTCCTGTCTCTCTTTATGACGAGTGTCTGGTGTGTAAAGGTATCCTGATACTGTAGATTAGCACTGAGGTGCTGATTGGCTCAAACTCTTCGTCATCAGAGCGCCATATTTCAACCCCCCAATTGCTCTGCTTTTGTGTAGCTCATTCAGTGAGCACTGTAGTTGATCCCCCAGTGAAATGGAGGCTCATCTGCCTGCATTCCTTCTGCTATCTGCTTGAGAGCAGTGCAACTGCGTATTCCAAGTGGTGCATCCAGGTCTCCCCTGTGATGGGAGAGGTTAGGAAGACATCTGCTCATCCAAGAAACTAGGAACCTTGTATGAAGCCTCTGAAGCCCTCGCTCATCCCGCAGGGTTGTCTGCCTGAGCCCACCGAGCAGAATGGTGAAGAAGCATCCCATCTCCTCAGAAAGTTGAAGATTAGAATCCTCTCATCTCGAATGACCTCGTGCATCCTTGCCCGTGGATGGGGGTGCCCTCTGCAGCCTGAGAGTGGGACCCCTCTCTCTGACCCTTGGCTTTCAGAGCTGACCTAGTTATTGGGTTAACACTTGATAGGGATGTTTTCCTGAGTGCATACAACTCAAAATAATGGACTAGCACATTATCATTTAAATACAAAAATAGGATAGGCCCCTCAGAATTATTTGGGAGCTTCCCTGACACATGCACATGCATAAATGTAAGGTTTGTGTTAGTCATTTAACATGCAAGAATCATATACTCATCAGTCCAAAGCAGAGAAATGTTATTTTAATTTAAATTATTCTTTATTATCCTTCTCAATGATTCTAAATGTTTAATTCTAAATTAATTCACCATTTGATAAAATATTAGTTTATCAGAAATATATATTTTTTCCTCTTCCATAAAACAGGTTTGAGAAATAAATGTTCCAATATAAAATCAATTACACAATATAATTGACTCTTCCCTCCCTTTTCTTACATATGTCACATATGAAATAATAACTTAGGAGTCTATTTAAGCATGGTGTAGTTTATAATCTATAACTCGAGAAGACTCAGTATCACCTGTGTGCAGCTTACAAAAAAACAATTGTGAGAAACGTATATTATGCAGGAAATGTATACCTTTGTTGAAAAACAAAGCATATCTGATTTGGGAGGAAAAGATTCATCCCCCTTAACATCTGTGTTATTACTGATGGCATAGCATGAATGGAATTGGGTGTCTGAGGGTGTCATTACTGAGAAACGTCAAACAAATTAAAAACCGTACATTTGAAAACAGGTTTGCATTCCTCCACTGAAGGTGACGTTATCATTGGAAACAATAAAAGCTAATTGTTTTGATGTAGAATCTATCAATTGAATTGTCAGAGCAGAACAGAATGGTCGTATTGTAGCCTGAGTTTCGTGCAGCCTCTAGTTTTACAAGGTGGAAACATGGTCCATATAATGTGAATACATGTAGAACTAAGAGGCCCCTGACATTAGGCCTATTTTAACAATAGTATGGACTTTTAACAGCTTGCCAACTTACAGGCATCCTCTGCATAGCAGTATGAATAGCCTTAAAAAAAAAAACCCACTCTGCGGTAACGAGAGTCATATTTCTGACCCAAATGCCCTAAGTGAAGCCGTTAGTCTCATCTGACTGACCCAAGGGTTGGTGCTGGTGTGACAGGGAGGCTTCCAAGTGTTCAAAGCCGATGTCAAGCTTTCAGTTCATGGCTCGGTGGGGGGGAGCAGACCCACGTGAGACAGTATCAACGGCTCTAATGTTCAGTTTGAGAACCGTCATTCTCTCTGGGAGCAGGAAATGGTGTCCATTCTCGGACCAGACCATTAATGTCATGTAGAGCAGCCATAGCATGTCTGTGACTGCACACAGCCGGACTGTAGTAGGGTAGAACTGGGTGACTCTTAGTGAAGCCGTCCAAGGCCATAGACAAAATGGAACCACGTACCAACAAAAGGGACACAAGGTCATCAATGTCTCTCTTTACCATTGGCCTAATTGCACAACAAATGAGTGTAAAAAAAAAAATGTGGAACACTAATCCATCATGTGAAATGTTGAGTTAATCTAAATAATTACTTATGTGTTGAAATCAAATTAACATTAACATTAGAACAAAAGTCAGTCAAAATTGGACTTGCACGGATCAGAATCTAAGCAATACACCATTTTCCCAGCTCTGTGATGAAAAGGATAACAAGATTAGGTACATTACGGGAGTGTTAAAACACCCAAACATGCACACATATCTTATTCTAGTAGAGATTAGAGGACAAGGTCTAATGTTGTGAACAAAATTATCAAGTCAAAGTTATTTTACTTATTCTATGTTATGTACCACTTTTGATTTAATAAATAATAAGGCAACAATTTACAATTTGGATAAGGTGAATACTTACTTCATAACACCTCTATCAGCTGAAGCCAACAGGCAGGAACAGGGAGACAGAACACTGAGAGCACAGCAGCCAAGGTTACGAGGTGTGTGTGCTCAGTCAGGACAGTTTGAACTGATAAACTGGGTCAAAGTTATGGGCCTTGGAAAATATTCCCCAACACCGTCAAATGTTTTGTTAATACTTGCATACTTTTACTTAAATAAGGTTTGAATGCAGGATTTTAATTTGTAACAGAGTATCATGCTATACTGTATGAGTAGTGTATCTGTGAACGATCCCAAATACAATTCCTTGTTTACATTGCGGCTAGTGCTACGCCAGAAGAAAAAACCCTTTTACATTTTGAACTGGAAGTGGAAAGGGGCTGGGCTACATGAGGTGACTTGAGCCAACACAAATACACAATAGGTGGGACTAAGAAAGATAATGTGAAAATATAAAAACAAAGGCATTCATTAGGGCTGCAAAATGTCGCCCATTGTAATGGTGATGAGATTTTTAAATGCTAACACTTAACAGTTTGTTCTGACTGTTTCCTGTTTCCTGCAGACGTCCAGCAGCTGGTGGTGGTTAAAGAAGAGCCTCCCCCTGACCAGCAGGAGTGGAGCACCAGTCTGACCAGGAGGACCCAGAGCCCCCCCACACATTAAGCAGGAACAGAAGGGAGAGCAGCTTCAGGAGCTGGAGGAGGCTGAGATCACCAAGTCCACTTTCACTCCTGACCCTGTGAAGAGTGAAGATGATGAAGAGAAACCTCAGTCCTCTCAGCCTCATCAAAGACAAACTAAACACATGGAAACAGAAGCTGATGGAGATGACTGTCGAGGACCAGAACCAGCCAGGAACTCAGATCCAGAGAGCAGTTTACAACCAAAGACTGAGGACCACACTGAAGACGCTTCTGAACCTGACACTGGAGACTCTTCTGAACCTGACACTGAAAACTCTTCTGAACCTGACACTGAAGACAGTGCTGATTGGAAAGAGACCAGAGAACCTGCCTCAGGCTCAAACTCACTGAAAAATAGACATGAATCTGTCAGTGACCCACAACATAGTGCTGAAAAGAAACCATTCACCTGCTCAGTCTGTAAGAAAGCTTTTTCACACAGTGCATATTTAAAGACACACATGAGAATCCACACAGGAGAGAAACCATTCACATGTACAGTCTGTAAGAAAGCTTTTCCACAGCGTGGACATTTAAAGACACACATGAGAATCCACACAGGAGAGAAACCATTCACATGTACAGTCTGTAAGAAAGCTTTTTCACATAGTGGAAGTTTAAAGTCACACATGAGAGTCCACACAGGAGAGAAACCATTCACCTGCTCAGTCTGTAAGAAATATTTTTCACGGAGTGACCATTTAAAGATACACATGAGAATCCACACAGGAGAGGAAAAATAGATCTGCAAAGTTTGTCACAAAATATTTAAATGGCGTAATCGTTTAAAAAGACCAAGTGTGTTGGTAAGGGAATACATTTGTCTATTTTGTATCCTGATGCCATTACATGTAATACGTTACTCCCTAAGCCTGTTTTCACCCACCAACCGATTCGCTAATAATCACAAATGTTCATTTCTTCGACCCCTTGAGACTATTTCTTGTTTAATAATCGTTACATCTCCTGTTACAGCCTGGCTCATATGCTGCAACAAAGATGGGAGACTAGACAAGTTAAGTTTAACAAAAAGCATATTTATTTACAATACCACAAAAACCAAAGGTCTTCAAAGAAACTTAATAAATGTGGAAGTCAGTTATCAGTAATGGTTGCGTGTATGGGTGTGTGAAAATGTGTAGAAACAAAGACGCGGCCGTGTCCAACAGTAGAGTGAGAGGGCAGTATGGGTTGGTGTTGGCCTTTTATGTAGACGGGCCAGGTGTGGCTCATCAGGTTGATCACCTGAAACACAAAACAAGAGCCAGCAAGCAGAACACAAAGACAGAGACCTCTAGTGGAGTGGAGGGGGTCGTAACACTCCTCAGGACCACGTTCCCGTGTCCTGCCTTTCACCTGCTGATCACCCACTGCTCATTTAAGATGGACTCACCTTTACAAGGGACCAGCTAGTCTTAGTGTCTTAATGCTAACGTTTTGTAAAGTGATGCTTGACCAACATCGTGCTGTTGGGTTGTGTGCTCTCTGCAGGACGGTGTCTGTACTCAAAGATTGTAGATGAAATCAAGTTTTATTTATATAGCACATTTATAAACGATTTTTGGTCAAGCCAAAGTGCTGTACATATAATAAAAATAGCCTACAGTAGAGACACTTTACAGCAAATACAACAGCACAGATTGTTCAGAATATCAGTATGAGAAAAATGACACCCTCTGTCCTCAGACCCTCACATCGTACAAGGAAAAACTTCAAGAGAAAACCCACAGTTTAAGGGGAAAAAATGGGAGAAACCTCAGGGAGAGCAACAGAGGAGGGATCCCTCTCCCAGGACGGACAGACGTGCAATAGATGCCGTGTGTAAATCCAAGAGATAATACATTTTACAGCATGTACAGTTGCAAGTTGCAAGTATGTGAACCCTTTGGAATTACCTGGATGTCTGCATAAGTTGGTCATAAAATGTGTTCTGATCTTCATCTAAGTGGAGTTCCTGGGAGGACACCACAGAGGAAGCCACTGCTGTCCAGAAAAAACATTGCTGCACGTTTGAAGTTTGCAAAAGAGCACCTGGATGTTCCACAGCATTACTGGCAAACATATTCTGTGGACAGATGAAACCAAAGTTGAGTTGTTTGGAAGGAACACACAATGCTATGTGTGGAGAATCCAAAGGGTTCACATACTTTTTCTAGCAACTGTAGACCGAATGTTAGG
Source organism: Pseudochaenichthys georgianus (assembly GCF_902827115.2). Lineage (NCBI taxonomy): Eukaryota > Metazoa > Chordata > Actinopteri > Perciformes > Channichthyidae > Pseudochaenichthys > Pseudochaenichthys georgianus. Next base: position 47,164,111 of record NC_047518.2, on the reverse strand, counting down.
AAATGCATGTGTCTGTAATAAGAAGATGAATCCACGAGGATGTCAGCTACAATCCTGTGGAAGCCATCAGGGAACAGCATGGCGAGACCCAAGGCAGGACCGCAGAGACAGGTTCAGCCACGACCCAAAGTCCACGACTTAATCCAGAACTCAGGATAGAGGATCCAGGACACAGGATGGAGGATCCAGGACACAGGACTACAGCAAGAGGATCAGCCTCGACTCCGGATCCCGGCGTAGATATAGATACAAAACAAGAACAAATATTTGGCTGGGTTCATCGGAACAAGAGAATACACAGACACAGACAGAGAGGGAAAAGGTCATTGGATACAAGTTATTCTTGATGACCCTCTAAAAAGATCTCATGAACTTCCCCACTCAATCTATCAAGACCCGAGCAGTTCTATTAGATATAGGATAAGAAACAGAGATAGGGACAACAACCTATCTCTTCGTCAGATGCACTCCCCCGCTTATTTAAGTGACTCGGTACCATGTTACCCTCTACAAGGCCAAAGACCAGCAGAGGGAAAATGGGGGGTGGGTAAGGGTCTAAAAGGAAAAAAGATTAAATATAAGGTACTATATTTTAAGTAATCCTATCTACTGAGAAATGAGAGCTTCACTCTGTTTATGTTGTCTAAACAGCGCCAACAGAGCGATACGTCTTCTTTCCAGCAGATGGCATAAATGTTACATCATGCAGTTCAACTGTCATCCACATATTAGAGATTCAAAACAGCAATGCGTGAGATAAGGCTAGTAATTGACTATTTCAACAGAATGTGAAGAGGTTACAGTCTTGAGGCCATGTCCAATATGTTTATGTTTTGTTTGATTAAATCAACTGAAATGAGCATTCAATGACTCAATTATTCTGAATTACTGTCATTACATCATGGGTTTGCATTGCAATATTAGAACGCATAAAACCCAACTTTATTTCTCCCAAGTTGTGGGTGTTCATTGTTTAGAAGTCTGCTGTGTTTCATCCAAGCTTCCACTGCGTGCTCCGATAATGCTGAAAGTATCTGTTGTATGCTTTACCTGCTCCAGTAACACAAGTGTAATTCACTGGACAGAGACAAGAGATAGTGGATGGATCCAGAGGAGAACCAGAAGATAGTCCGCATAGAGCCTTCAGGCTCTGAAAATGATCAGGGATAGAGCTAGAAAAACACTCCAAAAACCTGAATAGAGCTAGAAGATAGCAAAGCCAAGAAAGACCCAGACAGGAAGGAGCCAAAAGAGTTTGTATTTTTTAATATTCAAGCTCTTCTCTTAAGATATTAGAACTTCCTATCTCAACATGTATCCTTTATGCATTAAAAAACCTTACATTGTTGCTGCCAATTATTGAGATTGTTTCACAGCTTTATCTTAAATATTTAGACTGTTGTCTTTACATATAGATGACATAGGATGAACAGCACGATCCACGATCCACGCTTTACTGTCCGCCCACCAGCATCAATATTCGGCCTTCTTCACAGCACCACCCTGCCTCCTGTGGAGGATGTTCTCATGCTCCTGGTAACCCTTTAAATAGTCTGATACCACCACTGCACTTTACAAGCCAGAAATAATGTTTAAATGGTCGGGAAAAGTGTTTTTAAACATCTGGAAGAGAGTTTTTTAGCCTGTCATTTTGCACTATATCATTTAACATTGAACCTCTCCTGGAAATGCACAGAATATGTCCATTTCCAGGAGAGGTTCAATGTTAAATCATATCGTGCAAAATGACAGGCTAAAACCCAGGAATAGGTATTTGAAAGGCGGAGAAAAGTTGTTTAAAACAGTGATACCTCCAGGGCGCATCACCGCATTTTACAAGCCAGGGCAGGTGTCTGAATCCTGGGTAAATGTATAGTCTGATACCTGGCACTGTATCAACCCCTGGGAATCTTCAAGGTTAATAAAATGTTTTTTTATTTATTTAATTATCACAAGATTTTTTCAAAAACAGTATACACAATATGCATAATAAACATAATAAAAACATGGTTAGCGGGGGCCCGGGGGCCATATTAGCCGTCTAACTTGTCCGGTGCACCGGGGGGAAAAGGCTGAGTCCACGGCCCCTACTCCTACATCAGGAGTATCAACCGGCCCTGAAGAAGAGGTATCGCTGCTCTCCGCCCCTGAGGCCTCTTCGGAGGTATCTGACGGCGGTAGAACTCCTTCCGATGATGCTGCTGCTGCCGCCGCCGCCGCCGCCGGAGGAGGCAGGGGAGCCAGGTACCCGGAGGGCGCACGGTGGATGGCCAGGGCGAGGCCGCCACACCGTGCTGGAGTCAGAGTGCCCCGAAGTAGCAGGCCGACAGTCATATTCCTCCAGAGTCAGGAAATACTCTGTTATCTTTTGGGAGTACCAGAGAAAAGGGGTGAAAATGGATAAAATGTATCCGAAAATAGTGTTTCATAATTCCCTGACAACTCCCCTTGCATTCCTCCAGAGACCAGTTCAAAAACTTAAAGTTTAGTAAGAACCATGATTGGGGGTCCTCCAGGCAACAATTGTATCCGAGCCAAAGCACTCATGTAGCGGACACATTCCTCCATGATGTGAAACAGCCGTTTTTTTTTTTAGTGCTCTCAAAAACCAGGTTTCCGATTTCGTGCAGATAGTAGCTTGGAAAAGATGAATGAATGTATTTGACGGAGGAGGGGAGGTCTCGATTCCCCTCTCTGTTGTAAAATGCAGCAGGGGAGTGAAAAAGAGTCCTGGGCCTCTGCCCAAAGCGCCGCTTTTCGGAGCCCCTCCTCCGCTGGCACTCGTTTTTTCGAGAACTTTTTAAAACTTCATTTTTGATTATTTTAAGATAGAATTGTAATCGTAACATGAGAGTACACAGGTATAGACAGAGAGAAGGAAGAAGTAAGATGTCCCCCGACAAACTAAGCCTATATCAGCAAAACTAGGGGCTGAATATAATCAGCCCTAACTATAAGCTTTATCAAAAAGGAAGGTCTTAAGCGCACTCTTAAAAACGGATAGGGTGTCTGCCGCCCGAACACAAACTGGAAGCTGATTCCACAAATGTGGAGCTTGATAAGAAAAGGCTCTGGCTCCCATTGTACTTTTAGAGACTCTAGGAACAACCAACAACCCTGCATTCTTGGAACGCAATGCCCTAGTAGGACAGTAGGGTATAATGAGTTCTTTAACCTCTTAAGCCCCAAGCCTGTTTTTCAGGTTTCAGGCTCGAAAATGACATGCCCAAAACAAAGGACTATAACTTAACTTCTAAAAGGGTTATATGAATAATTTATTTTATCAAAGCAAGGTCACATCTGTGAGTTGGATGTAGAAGTGTCAGAATCAATAAAGATGTTTCAGTGTCAGAGTAAATCCAGATGGAACATAGTCAAAAAGTGTAAATTCTTGTCTCCGCCCAAATAAAACCCATTACTTATAGTGAAAACCAACCTTGAATGATGGGTTAGTAGCCTAAAGCTTTAGTAATCCAAAGTATAACATATAATAAGTACCCTGTATCAAGATTGAGGCAAAACAAGTGAGAATTGACCTTTTTAGAGAGGTTTAGCAAAAAAAGGTCCAAGCGGACTAAGCTTTGGGCACATTTGGGTACATTTGGTTCCATCAGTGCCATTTAACCTTTTTCAGGTACCAGACTGTAAAAATCATTGTATAACATTTAATTATCACTATAGGTATTCTTTCCATAAAAAAAAAGTATTATTGTAAACAAATAATAAGTGTGTGTGTGTTTGTGTGGTGTGTGTGTGTGTGTGTGTGTGTGTGTGTGTGTGTGTGTGTGTGTGTGTGTGTGTGTGTGTGTGTGTGTGTGTGTGTGTGTGTGTGTGTGTGTGTGTGTGTGTGTGTGTGTGTGTGTGTGTGTGTGTGTGTGTGTGTGTGTGTGTGTGTGTGTGTGTGTGTGTGTAAAAAACGTTATACAAACCCTGAATGTTACAGTATTACTCCAGTAAGTCATAACAGTTATGTTTGGAAGTGAAGCACAGAGGGACCTGACACTTCCTGCAGCACACAGGTGTCTTCACCCTTCTGTTGCCAGCATCAGAGCACCTCCTGACCTTGGTGGCATCTTCCCCATAATACTCGGGCATGCAGAAGCCATATCATCATCGCCTTCCTCACTGTGAAAACAAATGTGGAAAAAACAAATAGATTAATTCTCTGGCTTGTACTTTCAAAAATGTAACTCAAATCAGAAATAATTTCTCTACAACAACAGCAGAACATCAATTTTGAGTGTGTGAAATAACATTATATCACTCAAAATGTATAGGCCTACCGTGTAAATTATGTGATCATATAATCTGTTCAATATTTAATATTAATATTCCGTCCGTCATATATTTATATATATATATGTGTGTATGTATATATATTATATATATATATATATATGTGTATATATATAAATGTATATATATATATATCCTTTATTTAACCAGGTAAAAAACTCATTGAGATTAAAATCTCTTTTCCAAGAGTGACCTGGCCAAGAAGGGCAGCATGTACAAAGTTACAACATATAAAACACAGACATGAAAGGCAGACAAATACAGCTGTAAAACACAAATAAAATGGCACATTAGCCAGTCAATATGCGAAGTAAAACAAACTATTAAAATCATTCAAAAACTGGCAACATTTAAAACGATTTCAGGATATACGAGCACTCACATCGACCAATGGTGTCGTGTTCTCTGTCCTTTAAGATGGACCTGAATTCCCCCATAGTGACTAAATCTGAGAGTTTCAGCTCCTTCTGTACATTGTTCCAAGCTGTGGGGGCAGCATATCTAAAAGCTGTTTTCCCAGTTTTGTTCTCACTGTAGGAACCAGCATCTGAATAAAATCTTGGGAGCGCAGGCCATATGGACTTTCTCTTTGACACATATATGTGCAAATGTAGGAGGGAACCAACCCAAGCAGAGATTTATAAATAAAACCCAACCAATGGGAAAGTCTGCGAGCAGACAAAGATGGCCAATTAGCAGCAGCATATAAAGTGCAATGGTGTACTCGATATCCACATCCAGTGATAAATCGTAAGGCACAATGGTACACAGTATCCAAGCTCTTTAGGCATTGGTCAGAGGCATTCATGTATAGCAGGTCACCATAATCTAATACAGGTAAAAACGTTGCAGATATCAGATGTTTCCTTGTCTGAAAAGAGAAACAGGATTTATTCCTGTAAAAAAACCTAATTTTATTTTTAGCTTTGAAACAACATTTTCCGTGTGTAACTTGAAAGACAAGTTCTGTTCAATAAGAAATCCCAGATATTTGTAAGTAGTGACCCTCTCAATGTCAGTCCCTTGTGCAGTACAAATATTGGGTAGAATAGATGGTAACTTTTTGCCATTCGAAAATATCATTACTTTGGATTTTTCAGCATTTAATACCAACTTTAGTTGATATAAATGGGTTTGTATGACATCAAAGGCAGACTGGAGGAAATCTAGACTTTGCTCTATAGAAGCGGAGGAACAATAAATAACAGTGTCATCTGCATAAAAATGGTAAGAAGCATTTGCTAAATTATTACATAGATTATTTACATATATGGTAAAAAGAATGGGTCCTAATATGGAACCTTGTGGCACACCCTTTGCTATCGGGAGGAAGGAAGAAAAGGACCCAGAAAATTGGACGCATTGGGTTCTCGCTGATAAATAATTTAAAAACCAACCTACAGTATGCCTAGATAAGCCGATACTGTGAAGTCTTTCCGTCAGGATGATATGATCAACTGTGTCAAATGCCTTTGACAAATCAATAAATAGAGCTGCACAATACTTTTTACAGTCCAATGCCTCAATTATGTTGTTCACCACTTTAATAGCAGCAGTTGTTGTGCTGTGTTGTTTTCTAAAACCGGATTGGTGTTCTGACAAAATATCATTTGTGTCCAAGTATAATTTAAGTTGTTCACTGAGAAGCTTTTCGAGGACCTTCGCTACAACACATAATTTTGAAATTGGCCTATAATTATTAACAGATGAGGGATCCCCTCCTTTCAGTAAAGGAAGAACATATGCAGATTTCCATATGTTAGGAATCTCATTGTTGGAAAGAGTTAAATTAAAAAGATAAGTAAGCGGCTCAGCTATAAAGTCGGCTGCTAATTTAAGAAAATGAGGAGGAAGTTTGTCCGGACCTGCCGATTTGTGTGGATCCAGATTCTGCAATGCTTTATGGACCTCTATCACCTCGATAAAAGTAAAATTGAATGGCTGAGCCATGTGATGGGATGAAGGTGGTGAGGAATCAATGTTCTGTCCAGGGCCCGAATTTAGGGACTCAAACAAAGAACCAGATGAAATAAAATGTTCATTAAAGCAGTTGAGAATGGCCGATTTGTCAGTGAGGGTTTGTGAGTCTTTAATGAAGATGATTTATGTTTTGTAATTAGAACTTTTAGTAGGATAAGGCCTTTTAAATGTGTAAATGTCTCTACATACATTAGTGGATTGACCTTAATGCGTGCATATACATATCCCTTTAGGTGGCGTTTTGTTGTGCATGGTGGTATTGACGGCTTTAGTCGTCTCATCGTGTCCTTGAGTGCTGCCACCAACAATCGGGCAACAGTTTTAAGAAGCTTTATGGAAGCCGCCAATGTCTACGGTGTGCCATCATGTGTGAGGTCAGATAAAGGTGGAGAAAATGTTGCCGTTGCACGCTACATGGTGGCAAACCGAGGCTTCTCACTACCGGAGGCTTCTGGGGACCGCATTCACAGTCTTGACCGGGGTCTTGAGAGGGGTATTGCTGCCGGAGGCTACTGTGTTTATGCCGGAGGTACTTGAGATTGCCAGGCCCTTCAATCGTATATATTGTTCCTCTTCCTCAAGCACAGCAGCAGTGACACTCTGCTTACTGGGTTTTAGCCCCTCATCAATGAGGGCATCCTCCTGAGCTCTCAATGACACATTTTCCAGCATCACCTGCCTGCAGTCCTCTTCGTCAAACTCAGTATGTGGGGAGAAGGGTGGAGGGTGCACCGGGTATTCCTCTTCATTGTCTATATCCAATGATGGGATTAGTCTCTCTGAGGTCATGGAGCAACTGCAGGACCACACTATGCTTCAGCCTTGCCAGGACCTGATGTGCCTCATCTCGGGAGAACTCAGGGTGGCCATGAGTTACATGACGGTCTAGTTTCTTCCCAGCATACGAACACCCTGTGATGGGACAGGGTTTGGTCCGAACATTTATTCTGCCACTGGCCATTTTAAGAATGATGCCTCTTTTCTCCAAGTTCCGCACTGCATGTTTGTGCTTAAGGTGCTTGTTCAAAGCCAGATAGAAGAGTCTGCACACCGGGCATTCGGACGACATCCTTACTGAAACAGACACAGTGAATTGTATTTAAATAATTGTATGTTTCTCCATTTATATGCATTAGCGTAACCGGTGATTGCAACAATGGGTCCGATGCTTCAATGCCTGGTACACGGACCAAGGGAGGACTTGGGTTACCACCGGGTTAAATGGCCCCACCTCCGCACCAACGCGGGGCTGGTGATGGCAAGATTGGGTCCGATGCATCAATTCATGGTGCCCCGACCATGAGAGGGTTTGGGGTAACCCGGAACCAGGCAGTACCCCAGCAGGAAACACGTTTTATGGTCAAAGGAGGGAAGAGTGATAGAACCGGGGTAAAGCAAATAAAGTGTCCGACAATAGTGACTTTTGAGGCGGCCAGAGAGTCTGTAATCTCTCGGTCCTATCCTCCAGGCAATGTGGTACCAGAACTGGGTCAAATTGACCAAAATGTAAAAAAAAAAAGTTTCAATTCATCCATGGAAAAGGGCTAAAAATGAAAAAAAGTATCCGAAAATAGTGCATCATGAGCCCGCAAGAGTCCCCTGTCAACAGGGAGGCGTGTGGCGCAGTGGATAGAGTGTTGGTGTTCGGATCAGGGGGTCACAGGTTCAAACCCCACTGCAGTCAGCATGTCGTTGTGTCCCTGGGCAAAACACTTCACCTCAAATTGCTCCTGTGTGGATTGTCCACAGTATTGAGTATGTAAGTCGCTTTGGATAAAAGCATCTAACAAGTAACATGTAACTCCCCTTGCATTCCTCCAGAGTCAGAAAAAGTCTGAGTTCACTTTTGGGAGAACCAGAGAAAAGCGGTACAAATGGAGAAATTGTATCCCAAAATAGTGTCTCTTAGGGCGGGTAGAGTCCCCTGACAACTCTCCTTACATTCCTCCAGAGTCAGAAAAAGTCTAAGTTATCTTTTGGGAGAACCAGAGGAAAGGGGTGAAAATGGAAACATTGTATCCCAAAATAGTTTCTCATAATTCCCTGACAACTCCCCTTGCATTCCTCCAGAGATCAGTTCAAACACTTAAAGTTTGGGAAGAACCATACTGGGGGGTCTCCATGCAACAATTGTATCCGAGCCAAAGCACTCATGTAGCGGACACATTCCTCCATGATGTGAAACAGCCATTTTTTTTCAGAGTCCTCTCAAAAACCGGGTTTCAGATTTCGTGCAGATGGTAGCTTGAAAAACATGAATGAATTTTTTTGACGGAGGAGGGGAGGTCTTGATTCCCCTCTCCGTTGTAAAATGCAACGGGGGAGTGCAAAAGTGTCCGGGGCTTCTGGCCCGAAGCCCCGAAGACTTGAGCTTCTGTTGGCACTCTGTCGTTTTTCCGAGAATTTTTTTAAACTTCATTTTTGATTATTTTAAGATATAATTGACCGTTTTCTTTACTTTTTTCTGCTTTCCACGGGTGGGGGCGCATGGCAGGCCACATATGAGCTTCCAAATTCGGCCCGTAACCTCCGGGAATTGTGGACTAAGCTCCATAAACTGAAAAAGTCACCCAGAAATGTCAGTTTTATAGCCCAAAAATATATAATACAAATACATTTAAATACTAAAAGGTACAATTGTGCTCCGAATTACCCGGAATTTGATTTATATAGCCCCATGATAGTGAATACAAATTTTCATGGAAAAACGTGTTAAAAAGCCTGATTAATATGTTTGTAATGCTGGCAGCGGGTCCACTGCTGTTAGCAGGGTCTCACACTCAAAGGCACACAGGCAGAGATCCAGGGTGATGCAAAAGGCTTTCATACCAAGCAATAAGTGTTTTAAAGCTGGGGAACAATGCTGTGAATACAGGGAGAGAGCAGCCAGAGAGAAGCGGGCTCTGAGAGCCACAGAGCGCACCCACAGATCTCCTTGCAGCGCATGGCTCTTGCACCCAGACTGCACCCAGAGAACAGGCTGCTTCACAGCACTTTACAAGCCAGGAAAAGTGATTGAATCCTGGGTATACATGTTTTAAATAGTCTGATACCTCCAGGGCGCATCACCACATTTTACAAGCCAGGGAAGGTGCCTGAATCCTGGGTAAACATTGTTTAATTGTTTTTAAATGTGTGAAACAGTGTTTTGTCACTTTCAAAACTCTCCCGTCATTGACCGGAGAAATTGGGTCGATGTTGTATTCAATCTGACTGTTAATATTCCAGTGAGACGAAGTACATACAATGATCGGAGTGATCCCATGTTAATTTTGTCCCAAAACCGGAGCATTCACTCATCCCTTTAAAAAAAACGGCTCTTTTGAACGGCTCTTTGAAAGGAACGGAGCCATAAGATCCGGCTCCCTTCAAAGAGCCATAATTCCCATCACTACTCTGATTGGTCTAGTGTCTTGCCTCTGTTGCCTTCACTGAACACGGGAAATTACAGTCCTGTCGTCCTCTCTAGTGTCTTGATGAGGTTCACGTATAAAATGGTTAATGTATTATATTATTGAGGTAGAATTATCCGTGGCTACAGAAAAACATTCGGGGCAGGCCAAAATATTATTTTACCAACAATGTGTAATTTATTGGCTACATATTACACTGATTATGCACAGCTGGATCAGCAATAACCGTCAAATAATAATTCTGACAGGGGAGCTCCGCACCCCCTGCCTGCCGCTAAGGGGTGCTGAAGCGCTCTTAGCACCCCCCTTCCCACGCCCATGCTCTCTCCCGTCAAATTAGACTTTATGTTTACGTTTATGTCCATATCGATCAGATCCAGCTAGTTCTAGCTAATGATATGACTACCTGCTTATTAAAAGACACCTAAACAATAAGTGTCGCTATGCAACCGGGTGAGGCCGCAAAGTATAGCGCAGCATTATGCATTTGTTTACATGCCCACCGGAACCCAGAAGCATTACCAACAGATCAACGCACAATCAACCCATGGACATCTCTTTCTCCACATTACGTGTTAGACATTAGAATTGACTATTCTTGTCTGTCACATACTCTTTTGTCTGTCACATCAGTGGCGCAAGTTTTGCAACTGATGCGGTATTGCGCTAAGGGGAAATATATTTTGACCCGACGCTTTGACCACAGAGATTTAGATTTGCCGGTCTTCAGCATATTTTACCGGTCGTAGTCCGGTAATTACCGGCTAACGGGAACTCTGGTGCAGAACTTTGATTGATATCGAGGAGGAGCTCGTTCCATACTGTTTTTTAAATATTCATTTTGAAGTGTTGTTTATCATGTACAATATAGCATAGTGAATGTCCTCCTCCAATATGAGAGTATATGATAACAAAGGTATCCCAACTGTAGCTGTGTACACGACAGGATGTATGATTACCTAGAATAGCATCAGGACTGTTTTAGGTATATGATAGGTGGTGATTAATCCAACATGGTCTCACCAGAATACATGAAATGACCACGACTCCTTAACACCGCATTACGTGGTGGAGTCACAGACTCTGCACCGCGGAAACAGCCCCAATGTAAAGTGAATGAGGCTCCTTTGTCGTGGTGGACACACACATTTCTACAACGTCCGGCAGTGAGCTTTCTACTCTATAAACTTTTTTTTAAATCTAATTTAAAGCTTGTAGTAACTCACGGGACACTTCTTTTATTTTATTTTAATTCATAATTATTTTTATTTTTCGTCAGAATGTATTATGTGCATTAGTTACAAATTTGTGTTCTCTATAAACAGTGCATTGTGTGTAATACAACTGTGATTTTTTTTTTATTTGTTTCAAAAACCACTCCCCCCATCGGAATGACGATGGTTACTGACTGTATTTTTTTTTTAATAGTAATAATAATCATTTTTATTATAACAAAAATAAACCAGAAGAAGAGAGAGGAGAGTTGGCGGGGCCTCCAACAGCACAGGACAAAGAGTTGGCAGGACCCCCGGCAGGAGAGTAGTCGGCGGGACCTCCAACGAGACAGGACAAGGAGCTGGAAGGACCCCCGGCAGGAGAGTAGACGGTGGGACCTCCAACGGGACAGGATAAAGGGTTGGCAGGACCCCCGGCAGGAGAGTAGACGGCGGGACCTCCAACGAGACAGGACATGGGGTTGGCAGGACCCCCGGCAGAAGAGTAGTCTGCGGGACCTCCAACGGCACAGGACCTGGGGTTGGCAGGACCCCCGGCAGAAGAGTAGTCTGCGGGACCTCCAACGGCACTTCAGTAGGGACTTGAGATGGGACTAGAGAAGGGACTATGAAAGTGACCTGAGGAGGGACTAGGGAAGGGACTAGAGGAGAGACTAGAGGAGAGACTACAGGAGGGACCAGAGGAGGAAACTTGAGAGGAGACTCGAGAGGGAAACTAGAGAGGGGACTAGAGGAGGGACTAAAGGAGGGACTAGAGGAGGGAACTGGAAAGGGGACTGGAGAGGGGACTAGAGGAGAGACTAGAGGAGGAACTAGAGAAGGGAACTCGAGAGGGGACTCGAGAGGGGAACTAGAGAGGGGACTCGAGGAGGGACTAAAGGAGGGATTAGAGGAGGGAACTCGAGAGGGAACTGGAGATGGGACTGTGGCAGCTGGGGCCAGATCTGGGTCTGGAACCAAGGCTGCTGGGACCGGGACTGGGGCCGGAATTGAAGCCAGAATCCTGGCTGAAAGGTCCGGTTCTGGAGCCAGAGACATGGCTGTAAAGTCCGGTTCTGGAGCCGGAAACATGGCTGTAAGGTCCGGTTCTGGAGCCGGAAACATGGCTGTAAAGTCCGGTTCCGGAGCAGGGACCATGGCTGCTGGGACCGGCACTGGAGCCGGAACCATGGCTGTGTGGGGTGGTACTGGAGCATGGTACCATGGCTATGTGGGATGGTACTGGGGCACGGAACCATGGTTGCTGGGGCCAGAACTGGGTCCGTAACCATGGCTGCTGGGGGCTGAACTGGTTCTGGAACCCTGGCTCTTTGGGCTCGTGCTGCCAACCTGGCCTTGCGACCCCTTCCTTTAGGAGCCGTTTGGAGGCTCCGTGGACCTCCAAAGGTCAGACGAGTACCAGCGAATGGCTCCTGGACAGTAGCAAACACTGGGTGAGAACCAGGGGCTGACGCCAGACGGACCATACCAATGCGTGTGGTGTCAAAACAGGAGTTGGGAGACCTGGGTCTGTCAGGATCGGGAAAACAAATTGTGAGGTAATCCAAAAGCCTGGCAGGTAAGAATTTCACCAAACTTTGATTCCTCAGTGTAAGGTGGACTGCATCTGCCAGAGCAGCATCTCGCTGCTGAACCCTGACCGCTCCTATCCATTGATCAGAGCAGGTAGCCAAAGAAAAAGTAAAATCCAATAATTCCTGCTCAAAAGGATCTGCTGGGCCCATATTTTGGGTCAGTTCGTAATGTTACGATGTGTGAAGCAGGTAGGACCCAAATGCAGATTAACGTAAAAATAATTCCTTTATTCCAAGGCTATACTGACAAATACAGAACAGAACACTCACCGAGGACAAGCCAATACACAAGACGAACCGACACTGAACACTGGGAGACAGGGGAATTTAAACACAGGGTAACTAGACACAGGTGGGAACAATCAGGGGTGGGGCTGACACTGATGAGCACAGGAGACACACAAGGAGTGACAGGTGAAAACAATCAGGAAATTAGACACACCAGGGAAACTAACGACAGACATGAAAACACAGGGAAAAGAGACCAGACAATATACAAGGAGGAAAATACCCATAACCAGACATACAAAACTACAAACGTGACAAAACATGAAAATCCTGACACATAGTAAAGATCTATACAGAAAGGAACATAGGGGAGGAGATCATCACTAGACTCAGACTGGATCATACAGGATTAAACGGAACAATGTTTATACTGGGAAAAAGCAAAGTTTAGACCCTCCAGAAAAACGCGGGCAAAAATCCTTGATTATGCAATTAAACATGCAGGGTTTTTATGTGATTTTATTTGGTGAAATTGCGGGAAGTTGCGAAAAATAATAGATTTTTTTTAAATATTGGGCTGTCTTATTTATTCTCTCTCACACACAACCTGCCACTAACGTTACACCCCTTTCCTATTCAATTAAACACATTCGATGTTTATTTATTGTAAAAGCAATAAATGTTTTGTTTTTTTAAAAGACTACATTTATATAGTCAAAAGGTCTTTTTGTTCAGCCTCACAATGCTATTGGGTAGGAAATGTGTGTATAGGTCTTGCCCTCTGGCCATACACGTCAGGGATTTTGGGCCCCATGAAAATATATCACATTGGGCCCCACCACCAGGCCCAGGCCACGCCAACCAAGCACAATAGCTGTAACCACACCTCCAGAACCCAACCGACTCATTTATGCTTTAAATAACTCTACCTGTACAGGCTTGCTTGTAGTCCAATACTAACCGCACAATATTTACTGACACTGAGCTGTGGAAATATAACACTTATGGGGGACAGCGCTGCTGAGCCTAGAGATGTATCTGTTGGTCCTGGCACCAGGGGGAGGGACAACTGATTTAGTATGAATAGCTGCTAAAAATGTACCTGCATTTACTAAATGTCAGCTAAAAGAGGAGTGAAAACCTGTATAGATATTAACAGTACTTAATGTCAGCTTAGTAAAAAAACATAACAATTATTATTTACAATGGACTACGCGTAGCTAACAGACACATTTCCACCACTCATAGACCACACCCACCTTTTCTTTGAAAAACTGGGTGACATACTGTCGCCCTTTAGTCCCTCTCTCTTGTCTTTCTCTCCTTTCTTTTCTCTTTTGAAAGCCTGACTTTGTGAGTCGTTGAGACATGGTTCACACGGCAGTACTAGCATCCCTGCTCCTAACATGCTCTCACTCTCTGCTAGAAAGTGCCGGCGGTGCTGCACCGCGTTTGGAGGCAGGACCAAACCATTACATGTAAATAGAAGGGGGTGGACAGAGGCTTTGGATAATTAACTTTTTTAAGAAAATAAGTTAAATGAATTGTAAGTTTACTGAGTACATTATCGATATAACGTCCTATTAATGTTAATTCTTGATGAATGATGAAAGGTTACTTAAACATTTTTTTCTTAATGTTCTAAAATTGTTTGGGCCCCCGTGGTGTGTTTCGGGTGGCCCGGATTCAGCTCCGCCACTGCTACCAGGAAGGGAGTGGAGCCTGATGGAGACACTGGGAACAGAAGGTGAGGGGGTGAGAGCTACCAGGAAGGGAGTGGAGCCTGATGGAGACACTGGGAACAGAAGGTGAGGGGGTAAGAGCTACCAGGAAGGGAGTGGAGCCTGATGGGGACACTGGGAACAGAAGGTGAGGGGGTAAGAGAGGCAGGAAGGCCATTCTTAAGTATTTGAGTGAAACAGGATTGATTGGAAGAATTTAAAACAACGTAAACAACACAATGGTATAATTCCACAAGTGGTGATAGGATGATATGGTGATACACTCTCTTGTACAGTAGGTGGCGGTATGCACCTTAAAGCTGTTTGCAATCCGCCAAAAACCGAGAGAAGAAGAAGAAGAAGAAGAAGAAGAACAAGAAGAACAACAAGAAGAACCTGGATCCATGCCGCGTCTCGTCGCTACGGTTCTCTCTCTGTGTGTTCCTGAGAAAGTGTGTGTGAGCTCCAGCTCTACTGATCCATCGTCTGTGTGTCTGGATAAACCTCCGAATGGACGGTGTGCTCTTTTTTCTGGAGCGTTTACCTCGGACTATAGGAGCTAGCTTGGCATGCTAGCTGGAAACACGTTAGCAACACTAGTCAGATTGAGAGTTTGATGCAGAGAGAAGCGGTGTGTTTAACGGAGTCTGCAGGAAAAGGTGATCTAGGAAACATGAGTAAAGTCCAAATGCTGATGTCGTTGAAGAAGCAGCGACCCACTGCTGCTAATGAAGAGATATTTGCTCTGTTTGAACAAACAATATCAGAGCTCGAGGAGGAGCTGTTTCTTTCCAAAGAGGAGAACAAGAGACTCCAGAAGCTACTGGACGCTGTTTTACAGCCTCAGCTTCGGATCCACAGAGCAGGTCTGTTCCCTTTACCCTTAATTAACACTTTACACTCTTCAGTAGCACTTTATTATCACATTAATAACACTTTAGACCCTTTATCAGCACTTGCTGCAGGTAGTACATCCTGAAGTAAAAGTACAAACACCACACTGTGAAAATACTCCATTACAAGTTAAAGTACTGCATTCGTATCTTATTTAAGTAAAAGTATGTAAGTATTATTAGACACATGTACTTTATTATAATAATTAAAATGTATTACGGAAGAGCAAACCTACCAAAATAAATATATTTATAAAAATCAACCAGCAAACTCTGGGGAAGAGCCGGGGCGCCAATACGGAAGTGCCACACACTGCAGTTCATATATTGGCCGATAGGCAATGGCTGCAGAAAAGAGCAATTTCCATAGACCCCCATGTTAAAATGCCCAACTTTACAGCAGAAAAAAACATGTTTCTACCCCTGGCTCCATACATTTTTATTATCGATATAGTTAGATTCCACCTTCATGATTATGCATATGTGAGTGAATTGTTTTCTAACACGACCATTTTATTTATATTAGGTCTTAAAGTGTTTGCATAAATTAGGGCGTGGTCACATTGAGTGACGGCTCTGTGAAGTGACTGCCGCTGTTAGCTTCTCGTCTCTCTGCTAGCTGCTACAGGGACTCTGCCTGCCCAGCTCATCCAGGAAACACAACTTGAAGCCGGCCGTGGTTGTTTGTTCTTCATGCTTATATATCTGACTATTGTGACTCGCTCTGCGGTTGAAACAGACGGTGCATGAATGCGGTTTTGCGGTAAGTGAAATTCGAGTACTTTATTTATGTGTTAATGTTAAAATAATAGACTGTATATATAAAGGTTCAAACGAAATAGACGTTAAGTGGGATAATACTGTAGAACAAACGGCTTCTGTTTGAGGTTATAAAATAAGGTCATCCTTGTAACTTAGAGATATTTTATTATGTAGGTAGGAACTGTATGCATCGCTAAGGTTAATTTAAATTGGCAATGCTCAAGTATGTAGACAAGCTAACGTCGAAGTAGTGTATGTGAAATCAACCTCACAATAAGATGTGTGTATATTACAATTATTAATGTCATATTTCAAGATGATTACTTAGATATTACAATATGGTTGGTTGAGCTGGAGTTCATTATTGAGCTTACACGTTAACGTCAGTCATCTGAAGAACGAACCCAAACCTTGTTGTTTGTATTAATTACATTACCAAATGGGTATCAAATAAACAGTAAGCATTGGTAACACAACTTCCAAAGTTACAGTAAAATAAAAAGGACCCTGACTCGGACAATACACAATCCAACATGTTCAACAGAAGAGAATCAGTCATATTGTTTGTACACGTGGTACTTTACATATATATATCTGTTTGTTTAAGGTGTCCAGGTGATGCAGACAGGCTGGACCAGAGAGTGAGAGACAGAACTGGACTCACAGCAGTGAACTTCAGCACAGGTACAAAGACTCTATTTAGCATACTGTACAAAGAATCAAGAAATATATTTGTTTAAATAAATGAAGTATTGACTTCTACATATTAGATCACCTACACATCAGTGAAGTTGAGGGTTTTTTCCATGCAAAAGGTTACATTTAGATATTAACAAGCAATATGACTTGGTCAGCTTTCTAATGTAATGTATTGAAGGCAAAGCTATTTAACACATAGTGAGAACTGCTACTATTTATCTCTCAATATTGTCTGTAAAAAACGTGGTAAAAGTTATTCTTTCAGTGAGACAACAGAGCAAGCTTCTGCAGTTGCACTACGTTTTGTAATAGTTACATATTATTTTGATAATAACATATATTTAAATGTTGATGAATTCCATACGGTTCATTCATAATCTGATTGTCTTTGTTGCTCACTTTTGGAATAAAAAAAAAACATTACAATTACACAACAATTATATCTACAGCCCCTAAACACACAAACACACCGCTTTAAATAACACACTTGTTCTACAATAATATGTTTTATGTTTCCTGTCATTTTTGTTAGGAAAGGACATGCCTGAAAGACACGACTCAACATTTTCTCCTTCTGAGGGTCAAGAAGAACATCCAAGAGGAACATTACAAGCTGATGTTATGAGATGTTAAGACCAGTACAGGACAATCACTAAGAAAATACTTTTTATTGTGAAAATACAGTCAGCTGATCGAATGCACCTCTTTCCATATCTACACTCCATCAGCTGATTATTTCTATTTGCCTCACTTTATGAGCTTCACATCACTTGTGCCTTGTACCGCAGAGTTTGCAACGTCACAAATAAATGGGGCCAATCTTCAGTCAGATGTGAATGTGTAATCTAACATGTTCAGTAAGAATAATGGACAAAAGGAGTGCAAATACAATTTATTGAAATGTGAACCAAAACTTCATCAAACATGTTTTAAATAAAAAGCACATATGGACAGAAGATGTAAACCTATTAAATGTATAAGTAAACACATTTAGTCAAATAACGTGACAGACTAGGCCTGTGCAGTTGGTATCAGCTGTGCCCAGCATGGGCTCCTCCATCAGGCCTGGTCCTCCTCGCTGAGGAAAGACCCTCAGTCCTCTCCAAACCAACAGACTGGACGTCCATCACACAGAGGTTTCTCCCTGAAGACTCTGCAGCTCTCTGGACACCACGCTGTCTCAATCCGTCCACACTGAATATGAGAGGGGGACAAATGAAAATAATAAATGTTTTAGACAATAAGAAATATAAAGTTGACTGTTGAGTTGCTCAGTTTTTTTAGATTGTCAATACTATTACTGTATAACTAATATCTCAGGTTAAGAGGCACCTTCAAATAAAGATTGGTCTTTAAATACATGTTGTCTTTTGAATTGTTTGTCTAAAGTCAAGGATCTAGAACTGGTACTTGGCTTTAATGATACAGTCTGGTTATTATGCTGTTTGGAGGAGGCCTCACAGGTAAGAGCACTAACTAGCTACCACAATGACTTAAATGTATTATACGTATAGTTAAGTGATATCAAAATATAAATAACTAATGTCATGAAAACATATTAATATTTGCTTGATTCCAGTGTTGAATTTAGCAAAATTGCATACAAACGTTAAGGGATTTCAAGATTCTGTAGCATTATGCTAATAACTTAGATTATTATTTATAGTTTTGCTGAATAGTTTCATGTCCGCTTACCTTAGAAACGTAAAATGCGACGGCAGTGTGCAGATGGGGAGCATGTTAGCTTAGCTTGGTAGCTTCAGCTAGCTCTGGAACTGTCAGCTCGGTGGCAGGAGGTCCCGCCTCGGCTCCGCCTCTTTGCCCTTATTTGGAGCAGGCTGGAGAAGGTGGGAGTTGAACTCTGACGTCACTGTCGAGCCGTTAGTGGCCGACTCCGCCTACTAAGGGCTTCTTGGCAACTCTGCAGAATCCTATGGGTGACGTCACGGACCCTACGTCCATTTATATATACAGTATGATAAAAATACATACTGTAGTGTGTAGTGATCACTTATTAACACACTGACACATAATTCACACATGGAACTACAGGTTGGGGGTATTGTTTCCGCACGGACATATATGTGGTTACCTATTTATATATTGTGTGCCCTCCTGGTTTCTTTCTTTTGTCTTCCCGGGCTGCTACCCGACAAGATGTCCGTTTCAGCTGCTCATTAAAGCCAGCTACGTACCTTCGATGCACCGCCTCCGACTCCTATCTCCCGGCACTACAACATTGAATAATATGCCATTTAATGTACTGATTTAAATATGACCCATGCATGTGGGCACCAGTTGGTTAAATGTGACATACATTGATACTTTAGTTTTAATGTGCTTCTTTATTCACCTTTTCTTTTTAAATGTATAAAAGCAAATAAAAACAAATACTTTGGATTAATTCAAATTGAGGGAGAATAATTCATAAAGAAATCAATGAATAAATATTAGGGATGCTCCAATCGATCGGCCACCGATCGATATCGGCCGATACTCACTCTCTACCGATCGATCGGGCTCTCTAAAAATGCCGATCACGAGAGCCGATCGCATAATGTAAAATGATGACGTAAAATACATGACACTTTTCTCTATGCTCGGCAAAACAAGCTTGCCAAAATGGCTTCACCAGTCTGGCAGCATTTTAAGGTGTCCGAAAAGGACAATAAAATAGTGGTATGCAAGGTGTGTGAAGCAGAAATCCTGCAGCTCCACCCGCTGTGACGGACCGGTGAGCGGAGTGAAACACACACTAAGAGTTAGACCTAACACACTTAGCTATTTTATCTACCCCTGGAACAAGCTAAACTAGTTACACATATGTTTATTTTTCACTGTCGGGTCACTCATTACTGGATCAGTGAGCTGCATGAGATACTGACAGGCTGTCAGGAGAGGGAGAGAGAGAGCGCTTCCGCTCATCTCTCCCGTGTTCTTATCCACAGTTAATGTAAACTTGAATAATGTACTTCATTTGAATGTAATAATTATGTTGGTTGTTGTTTGTGGAAGCTCCAGTGAATGAGCCCCATTAACTGAGTTTGAAACGTCACTTTAAATGGAAGATCCCCATAGGCCCCGCCCGCTCGATCGGATCGGTGATCGGTGTCGGCCGATGCTGATTCCGGCGATTGACAATCGGTCCCAACATTGGCGATCGGAGCATCCCTAATAAATTCAATAATTTATAATAAGTTCAATAATAAATTAAATCTAAATCTAATCTAAAATGTTGCTTGATAAAGAATAGGGGAACTAGTACAAAGGTCATTAAGTCAGTGGTTTTCAAACTGTGGGGCACGACCCCCGGTGGGTCGCGGAGGTACTGCAGGTGGGGTGCGGGAAGATTTTTTTTAATTTAATTTTCTCCTTTTAGCTTTGTGAAGCACCTTGAGATTACGTTGTTTTTAACGTGTGCTATATAAATCAAATGTATTATTATTATTGTTATTATTATTAAATTGTAAACACACACTGCTCGAAAATCTCTCATTGGTCAGAGAGCTGTGGGCATAATGCTGCCTTTTGCAACATCCTACTTGTGTGAGATAGGCTTTTCTGCTGTTACTGCCATCAAAACGAAATACAGATCAAAGCTGAACATTGCAAATTAACTGAGAGTGGCAGTCTAAAAACAACAGGCCAGGTTTGAGAAGATCTGCAAGGGAAAGCAAGCACACACAAGTCATTGATAGACCATGTGTGGAATAGGAATGGTAAAGTGATGTGATCGTTTGCAACCTGCAGTAGAAATGGTAGTTAATTCATATATTTTCCTTAAAGACATTTGAATTTAAAAATCTACTACTCGGGGAAGAAGGCCAACCAGTTTTAATTAGGCCAAATTAATTCACAGTATCTATTACAAGCACTTTTGTTCATGTGTAATCCATAATAAAATATAAAATGATAGTTGGATCTTTGTATCTTCTTATTATTAGCAGAGAAAATGTAATGTTTTTACAACAATATACAATTAATCCTACCAATATAGATGGGAACCGGGTTGGGGTTGTCCCGAAAATATTTCCAATTACCCAAGTGGGTCCCGACTGAAAAAGTTTGGTAACTACTGCATTAGGTAATTAAAACATTAATATAAATGAATGTAAAATCTCATCAATCAATCAATTATTGCCAACATGTATTTATAATATATTCTGTGTGTATATATGTATATATATATGTGTGTGTGTATATATGTGTGTGTATATATATGTGTATACATAATATATATATGTGTATATGTATATATATGTGTGTGTGTATATATATATATATATATATATATATATACACACTAGGGGTGTAACGGTACACGTACAGAAATTATTCGGTACGGGCCCTTCGGTTCAGTTCATGTGTGTACCGGACGAATATAACGTTAAACTTAAAAAATTGAGAACGTGAACAACTTCTTGGAAGTAATCTCAGATGCTGCATTCAGGGTTATTTGCTCACATTGGGTTCAACGCGTCATAGAGCGAGCAAGTAATTTCATTGGACGAGAGGCATACCATGAGAGCTGGGGCCTCATTTATAAAGGGATATACGCTAAAAGAATTGCGTACACCAGTTTCTGTTCAATGTTTGCGATTTATAAAATACTAACTTGTGCGGTCCTCCACGCAAACTCTAACCCATGCGTACGCACTAAGCACAAAAACGGGAGAGATGAGAAACTGCGGCACCGTTGGCAGAAGGAAGAATGGAGAGAAATATGTGGAAATAATACCATAAATAAAATGTTACCTCTCATTTATAATATATAAAGAATTCATTTTCAAACATTGATTAAAGCCAATCTTAAAATGATTAAACAAACGCCTGTTTGCGACTCCTCAGTGCACACAAAAACATAACTTGAAGAAATAAATAAATACGGATATGTTATTGAAAACCATATGTTGTGTTAATGTTCTGGTGGCTAATCCTACATTTTCAAGGATGGGGATGCATTAGTACTATTTACAACATGCTAGAATGTAGCTAACTATATGTATCTGGTATTCAGGGAACAAAATACACAGTAAACCATTAACATATTTATTATGGTGAAGTAATAATACATTTTACATAATATATATATATATATAATATTACAGGTTTTCAACTAAATGCAGACTTAGTTCTGAAAAGACAGTCCACCACAGTGGCAAAGGGCAGTGTACTGAATTGCTACCTTGACACATTCAGGAAGAGTTCACAACAGGCCTGGGTCGATTGGGCTGCTGTGATTGCCAGTACTACCACATCCGTGTCAACTGGGGCACTGCACTGAATTGCTGCCTTAACACATTTGCATTGTCCACTGCACCCCTTTTTGCATCCACAGCGGAGGTATTCAAAACAGGCCTGGTAATGTGGTCCAGTAAACTTCCCATCCACCTGTGGCCTTCCTCTTCCACCCCCAGTCACCTGGAGATGGGAGTTCAGGGGCTGCAAACATCATCTGTCCCCAGCAGTGACTAGCTTGGAAGGCAGCTCTCTTTGTGTGCTGAATCGATGCTGCTTGTGTTGGGAGAAGTCCTTAAATTGTTCTACCTTTCTGGGTGAAGAGCTGCTAGCGTGCCTGATTGACTAACTCCTGTCTGCTAGTGCGGTCATACAATACCAGAGAGCAGTGTCACGCTCACTTATCTACTTCAACTCTTCTACGACCAGGCCAAATATGTGGCCATGATTCGTCATTCCATCTATGAGGTAAGGCAGGCATTAGAGATTCTGAATCTTGGTCAGATCACTCTGGATCAACCTCTATACGCTGTGGCAAAACAAACCCAGTGGAGCTGGCCAGCAACGCACAGTGAAGATCATTTTATTGTGATGTTTGTTAGGTTTCACATTGAGATGGCAGCACTCAAGGTACTTGGCGACCTCCTGGTCATGTTCCCAGTTCCACTTCTGGTCTATCATCCTGCAGCTGGAAATAGAGTTGATGATATATGTGCGATCAATAAGAGAGGCCAACTTCCTACTCTACATAAAGGCCTTGACCAAGATTGTGCCTTGGTTCATTTCATTTCAAACCTCTATTTATGCAGATGAATCCCATTGAGATCATTGATCTCTTTTTCAAGGGTAACCTGAAGGGTCCTATCTCTGGGACACACCCACTATGCCGGATGGATACCAGTCCACTTATGTGCCATGATTGTGCTAAAAGATAACCATCCTGATGTCCATGGACAGTTTCTGAAAGGAAACTTTGCTGTGAAGAAGACGACACAAAG
The DNA here is from genome assembly GCF_902827115.2 of Pseudochaenichthys georgianus. Lineage (NCBI taxonomy): Eukaryota > Metazoa > Chordata > Actinopteri > Perciformes > Channichthyidae > Pseudochaenichthys > Pseudochaenichthys georgianus. The sequence goes on along the minus strand of NC_047518.2, from coordinate 47,141,074 downwards.
CTTTGTCATTGACCAGACCCACGAGCAGAACAATGCCTCTGGGAAAGGTGATGGTGGTGATGTAGGCCTGACGGAGCCCTGCAGCTCTGCCACGCTGGATGGTGTCTGGTCCCGAGATGGCACGTGTGGTTGGGGAGTTTGAGGCCTCCACTGAGAAGAGAAAGAAGACTGACACCCGGCACCATGAGCAGACCAAACATGCGCAAATGGCATTTGCACAAGATGTTAAAGCACTAATTGGTGCTACATAAGTCATGGGCAATCGATTCAGTGAAATAAGCAGTGAATACTGGATACTAGAGACCCTGCAGATGCAGCAGTCATTGACACTCTGAACCAGATTGAGAAACTCGGACAGGACGGGTATGACACCTACAGTGGAGGAAATAAGTATTTGATCCCTTGCCGATTTTGTAAATTCACCCACTTAT
>NC_047518.2:47095643-47135643 GCF_902827115.2 Pseudochaenichthys georgianus | reverse complement strand
AACCTGAAAGTGTGTTTTGTTCCGCTCACCGCTGCATGTAATCATGCAGAGCTGCGTGTCGAGTCTCGACTCGTCAGCAGCAGCTGATCTCTCTCTCCTGTCAGATTAGACTTCACTCGCGTTTATGTCCATATCGATCAGATCCAGCTAGTTCTAGCTAATGATGTGACTACCTGCTTATTAAAAGACACCTAAACAATAAGTGTCGCTATGCAACCGGGTGAGGCCACAAAGTATAGCGCAGCATTATGCATTTGTTTACATGCCCACCGGAACCCCGAGGCATTACCAACAGATCAACGCACAATCAACCCATACAGGACATCTCTTTCTCCACATTAAGTGTTAGACATTAGAGTTGACTATTCTTGGCTGTCACATAATCTTCTTGTCTGTCACATAAGTGGCGCAACTGAAGCGGTATTGCGCTAAGGGGAAATTATTTTGACGGAACATTTTGACCGAAGAGATTTAGATTTGCCGGCTAACGGGAACTCTGACGTGTGCTTCGCGGGTGCGCTCGGCTCCTCTCGACTGCTGCTTGGGTCTGCTCGGTTAGCTTCCAGATGAGGAGGCATTCGTTTGACCAACTTACAGTACTGTAGATAACATTACAAACATTTTTAACAGGGGCCATAATAGTGTAAATAATGTTTGTTTTGGCAGTTATAACTGAATGTAATGTTTTCTACTTTTTTACATCTGGGAAGGCATTTGCCGTCATCAGATGGAAAGTGTCTTGACCAACAACTTAAGTATTTCTAATGCAAGGCATGCAAGCGAGCAAACAAGAACAAACAACCAAGTGAAGAATACAATTGAAATTGTATAATATTGTGGTGGTTCATCTTATAATTCAGTCTAAAGAATGCACCAGACAGCATCTAAGACCTGCACAAATCTAAATGTTCTAGGGGGACGGAGGCCCCCCAAACCCTTTTGTGCATCATTTCGTCCGCGCATTGTTCAGGGCAATCTCTATTGGGCTCATCTGTAAATTAGCTTAGATTGCCCACAGGGCCATCTCCAAAAATCCTTAATGTCATGCACTGTAGAAACAAATTAAAATAAACAAAAAACATTAAATGAGAAGGTGTCCACACTTTTGACTGGTACTGTATATAAAAAAACACACATATTTGAACATTTAGCAGGTTCCCTAATCTATAATCATTTATACAAGCGCAACTTTGAACAGCAGTAAAATGCAAAATACAAAATAATCAAGAAACAACATAAATTAAACACTGACAGGGAACATTTTACTGCACCATCATTACTGTTATATAGGAAGGTGCCGTCAAATGTTCTGTTAATACTTGCATACTTTTACTTAAATAAGGTTTTAATGCAGGATTTTAATTTGTAACAGAGTATTTTCATTCTATACTGTAGGCATAGTGTATCTGTGAACGATCCCAAATACAATTCTTTGTTTACATTGCGGCTAGTGCTACACCAGAAGAAAAAACACTTTTACATTTTGAACTGGAAGTGGAAAGGGGCTGGGCTACATGAGGTAACTTGAGCCAACAGAAATACACAATAGGTGGGACTAAGAAAGATAATGTGAAAATATAAAAAAAAGGCATTAATTAGGGCTGCAAAATGTATCGCATTGTAATGGTGATGAGATTTTTAAATGCCAACACTTAACAGTTTGTTCTGACTGTGTGTTTCCTGTTTCCCGCAGAAGTCCAGCAGCTGGTGGTGGTTAAAGAAGAGCTTCTCCCTGACCAGCAGGAGTGGAGCACCAGTCTAGACCAGGAGGACCCAGAGCCTCCCCCACACATTAAGCAGGAACAGGAGGGAGAGCAACTTCAGGAGCTGGAGGAGGCTGATATGACCAAGTCCACTTTCACTCCTGACCCTGTAAAGAGTGAAGATGATGAAGAGAAACCTCAGTCCTCTCAGCCTCATCAAAGACAAACTGAACACATGGAAACAGAAGCTGATGGAGATGACTGTCGAGGACCAGAACCAGCCAGGAGCTCAGATCCAGAGAGCAGTTTACAACCAAAGACTGAGGACCACACTGGAGACTCTTCTGAACCTGACACCGAAGACAGTGCTGATTGGAAAGAGACCAGAGAACCTGCATCAGGCTCAAACTCACTGAAAAATAGACATGAATCTGTCAGTGATCCACAACGTAGTGCTGAAAAGAAACCATTCAGCTGCTCAGTCTGTCAGAAAGCTTTTTCACTGAGTCGAGGTTTAAAGGCACACATGAGAATCCACACAGGAGAGAAACCATTCACCTGTACAGTCTGTGAGAAAGCTTTTCCACAGAGTGGACATTTAAAGACACACATGAGAGTCCACACAGGAGATAAACCATTCAGCTGTACAGTCTGTAAGAAAGCTTTTCCACATAGTGGAAGTTTAAAGGCACACATGAGAATCCACACAGGAGAGAAACCATTCACATGTACAGTCTGTGAGAAAGCTTTTCCACATAGTGGAAGTTTAAAGGCACACATGAGAATCCACACAGGAGAGAAACCATTCACCTGTGCATTCTGTAAGAAAGCTTTTTCACATAGTGGACATTTAAAGACACACATAAGAATCCACACAGGAGAGAAACCATTCACCTGTACAGTCTGTAAGAAAGCTTTTTCACATAATGGAAGTTTAAAGGACCACATGATAATCCACACAGGAGAGATACCACACAGCTGCTCAGTCTGTAAGAAAGCTTTTTCACGGAGTGGACATTTAAAGTCACACATGAGAATCCACACAGTAGAGGAAAAATAGATCTGCAAAGTTTGTGACAAAAGATTTAAATGGCGTAATCGTTTAAAAATACCAAGTGTGTTGGTAAGGGAATACATTAGTCTATTTTGTATCCTAATGCTCTTACATGTAATACGTTACTCCCTAAGCCTGTTTTCACCCACCTGCAACCGATTCGCTAATAATCACAAATGTTCATTTATTCGACCCCTTGACTCGACTATTTCTTGTTTAATAATCGTAACATCTCCTCAGGACCAAGTTCCCGTGTCCTGCCTTTCACCTGCTGATCACCCACTGCTCATTTAAGGTGGACTCACCTTTACAAGGGATCAGCTAGTCTTAGTCTGTACTAAAAGATTGTTGATGAAATGAGAGCTTCATTCTGTTTTTGTTGTCTAACAACGCCAACAGAGCAATACGTCTTCTTTCCAGCAGATGGCATACATGTTACATCGTGCAGTTCAACGGTCATCCACATATTAGAGATTCAAAACAGCAATGTGTGAGATAAGGCTAGTAATTGACTATTTCAACAGAATGTGAAGAGGTTACAGTCTTGAGGCCATGTCCAATATGTTTGTGTTTTGTTTGATTAAATCGACTGAAATGAGCATTCAATGACTCAATTATTCTTAATTACTGTCATTACATCATGGGTTTGCATTGCAATATTATAACGCATAAAACCAACTTTATTTCTTCCAAGTTGCGGGTGTTCATTGTTTAGTAGTCTGCTGTGTTTCATCCAAGCTTCCACTGCGTGCTCCGATAATGCTGAAAGTATCTGTTGTATGCTTTACCTGCTCCAGTAACACAAGTGTAATTCACTGGACAGAGACAAGAGATAGTAGATGGATCCAGAGGAGAACCCAATTTAGAGGCAATGGACGTCCACTCTCGGGAGAGAGACCTCCAGCATGTGTCCCTGAAATAGACTGGGAAAACCACCTATTTGTAGCTCCTCCAAGACCCCCAAAGGACGGACTACAGACCTCCAGCATGTCTCTCTCACATGGGCACTCTGCTTATTTCACACCTCCAGGAGAGAGACCAGTAATGGCACCTATTTCTGGCCCTACACAGAGCCCCAAAGGACGTACTAAGCAGCTCCAGCATCTCTCCCTGACATGAGCAAACAGGCTGTCAGGTGCTGGTGGAAAGCAGGCGGAAATAAATTGACTGTTTTACCCAGGAATAAGTGTTTACAAGGCGGGTAAAGTGTTCCTGCAGCCCCTCCATAACGGTAATAATGATTAGAAATCATTTCCAGGGCAGAAAGCTGTTTTTAAAAGTGAAAAAACGATTTAAAACCGTTTGAAAAGCCATTTGAGTGCAGTTATTATGTTATGCGCATCAGCCAAGTCAGCACAGTCAAAAACACAAACAAAAAAGGCAAATCAATGGATTTAAAGGGCAGGAAAGCTCCGCAACACACAAAGTTACATTCCTAAATCCTCACAATAGTGACAACGGTGATTTAAACTAGTTTCTGCGGGGAAAAGAGTGCTAAAAATCGGATTAAACTCTGCTAACAGTGTGCTAAAAGCCTGATTGTTTCAGAGACCCATAGCCATGACACACCTAAAACCACCTATTTGTAGCCCCTCACAGAGCCCCAAAGGACGGACTAAGCAGCTCAAGCATCTCTCCCTGACATGAGCAAACAGGCTATTTCACACTACCAGGAGACAGAGCGCAAAAACCACCTATTTGTAGCCCCTCACAAAGCCCCAAAGGACGGACTATAGACCTCCAGCATGTGTCCCTGAAATGGGGACTCAGGTTATGTAAGACTTCCATGAAATAGACCGGGAAAACCACCTATTTGTAGCCCCTCAAAGACCCCCAAAGCACGGACTACAGACCTCCAGCATGTCTCCCTCACATGGGCACTGCTTATTTCACACCTCCAGGAGAGAGACCAGTAATGGCACCTCTTTCTGGCCCCAAAGGACGGACTAAGCAGCTCCAGCATCTCTCCCTGACATGCATACTTCCATAACCTTGCGCACCTTGGGTCCCCGGACTCCAAACTTAAGCACTCCCCCACGGACTAAACCCAGATGATCACACCCTCAAGAACCTTGTGCCCCTGGGAACCTTAAAGGGGGGGTGGAGTTTGCGGTGCTTTATCGTCCGTCCTTAAGCTTCCTACAGAGGATACGTGACTACCAGCCATTCAGACACTTCTAGGTGACCAGGGGCATGCTTGAATGGAAGTCATTCATTTTCAGTTTTTGTCAGAGGATGTGTGCTTAAGTTTGGGTCCCTGTCCCTGTCCCTGTCCCGGTGCGCATGGAGGTGCGAGCACTTTGTGCACTGTGGAGGATGTTCTCATGGCCCTGGTAACACTTAAAGGTGATGGATTTTGTGGTGCTTTACTGTCCGCCCACCAGCATCCATATTCGGCCTTATTCACAGCACCACCCACCCTCCTGTGGAGGATGTTCTCATGCTCCTGGTAACCCTTTAAATAGTCTGATACTACCACTGCACTTTACAAGCCAGAAATAATGTTTAAATTGTCGGGAAAAGTGTTTTTAAACGTCTGGAAGAGATTTTTAGCCTGTCATTTTGCAAGATGTGATTTAACATTGAAGCTCTCCTGGAGATGGACAGAATATGTCTCGATTTATACACACTGAGTCTGGCAGTACGTCCATTCGCTTCGTTTTCATCTGTAGATGTTAATTGATGTGTCGTTTGTACATTTTACTGGTGGAAAACAAAGCTAAATGTCTCGTTACTCTATTGACGAATCTATAAAGCACACTTATTCTCCATAAGCTCTCAGCGCCACTTGTGGGGCATTGAGATAAGCACTGGTATCTGGTCCAGTAGGTTCGAAACCCACCCAAAACTGGTAGTAAAAATAGAATTATTATAATAGATATTATACTATATATATGTTGTGGTGCACTTTTTTTTAATTCAAATATTGCTATATCTGCAATCAAAGTCAGTTCCTCCCAGTACTGGGTACTAGTTAATTCCACTATCCCCACTATATTTAAAAAATAAGTCATATATAAAAAAATAATTTAATAAAGTCTGAGTTCACTTTTGTTGAGATCCATAGAAAAGGGGTGAAAATGGAAAAAAAGTATCCGAAAATAGTGTCCCCCGTAAGGCGGGTAGAGTCCCTGACAACTCCCCTTACATTCCTCCAGAGTCAGAAAAAGTCTAAGTTAACTTTTGGAAGAACCAGAGGAAGGGGTGAAAATGGATGAAATGTATCCGAAAATAGTGCCTCATATGCGGGTAGAGTCCCCTGACATTCCTCCAGAGTCAGAAAAAGTATGTTAACTTTTGGAAGAACCAGAGGAAGGGGTGAAAATGGATGAAATGTATCCGAAAATAGTGCCTCATATGCGGGTAGAGTCCCCTGACAACTCCACTTTCCTCACATTCCTCCAGAGACCAGTTCAAAAACTTAAAGTTTTTGAAGAACCATACTGGGGGGTCTCCAGGCAACACATGTACCGGGGCCAGAGTGCACATGGAGCGGGGAGACATTCCTCCATGAAGTGAGGCAGCCGTTTTTCTTCTGAGTCCTTTCAAAAACCGACTTCCGGTTTCCGATTTCGTGCAGACAGTAGTCTTTTACACCATCAAAATGGACAAACGATGCATCGAATGACATCTACAGATCAAGACGAAGCTAACCGAAGTACTCCCAGACTTCTAGCGTGTGAAAAACGTGTGCAAAGTATCCGCAAACGGACCAGTGGCTGTGATGCTAGCTTTGCTGCTAGCGGTTAGCATTTTCAATGGAAAAATACATTGAAATGGCTGCCGTTAGCTTAGCGACTAGCGGTTAGCATAATATTAGTATTTCACACATTCACTGTTCACCCTGACATAAATTATAATGTAACCCATTATCCCTCTCTTAATTCAACACAATTGTTTTATATTTAATAATTCCATAATAACTAAACCTATAATAATTAACTTAAAAGTATCCCTCTCTCAATTCAACACATTTTAAATAATTTTCACATTTCCATTAAAAGGTCTCAGGCGGGTATCGTACCCGGGTCCCCAGAGCAAAGACTAACGCTTATCTCAGTACGACACAGGACCGCTTAGAGATTACAGGGGAAGAAGTCTACTATATACGAATATATTTCTCAGTATGTATATCAACGGGACATTTGTATATCTTTTCCGCCATCAAAATGTATAAACGACACATCAAATCACATCTACAGACCAAGACGAAGCGAATGGAAGTACTGCCAGCATGTGAAAAACGTGCGTTTTACATTTAATAGTTACAAAATGAATAAACCTATTATACTAACTACCCTAAAATACTATAACACTAACTATACTTCAAATATGGAGAGTCTGAGAAGACAACTTTCCACATATAATTATCTCTTGACTAAATATAAAAAATGTTGCATGCATGCCATAGCATGGATTCGAACTCGCGACCATCCGCACCAATGAGCAACGCTGATATCACTGCAACTGCACTGCTTAGAATCTGCCAGCCTTGTGGTGGGGGAGGGGAATAAAATGAAATGGCTCTTAGTACTGTGTACACGGTCGCAGGGTCCCCACATTTTGCAAGCAGGTTCCACACAAGTGCAACAACACACTCTCAAAGGCTCCGAGCGTCAAGCACATTTTTTGAATTTTTTTCAATTTGCTCATTCTTCTCCAGCAAAACCCTGTCTGACTCTACGAGTAAATCAGGATTTTGTGAGAAAGTTTGCCATTTGATTGAAAAAAAGTTCTGGGTGTTCTAGGGTTCCCATACTTCAGATCCCTGATCTGGGCCCTATTTAGGCCCTTTTTGGGCCCTGTGAAAAAATATCTATTTATATCTCTTTTAGGATTTCACGTTTTTTTAATTAAAAATATCTTATAGGAGCGAACGGTAGCAGCTGGATCCCTGAAATTATACACCAGTGTACTACATATAGCGGGGAACATTTGCTGTGAATATCAATTGCGTCACTCAAATGCTTGATTTGATATCAATATTATTCCAATGAAAAGCTAATTTGTCCAAAAGTGCTACTAATCCGTATCTTTTGATAACAACGTCTGATCGGTTCGGGCTCAATGGCTATTCCCCACCTTTAATTATTCCGCATCCAATGGTACCCTCCGTGAGTCTCTAGGACCTCAGGGGGCGGAGCTAGGGCAGTCAGACGTCAATGGCAGTAATGCATGATGGCATTTGATTGAAAAAAAGTTCTGGGTGGGCTAGGGTTCCCATATTTCAGATTCCTGATCTGGGCCCTATTTAGAGGCCCCCTGTGAAAAATTATCTCTTTAGCCCTTTTCAAAGTACTTTAAACACTCACGGAGCACTGCGGCTTCTCAAAAGGCCTTAACGGAAGGTTTTGTTACATTTTAAGCCGTAACCTTTGACATTTAGTCGCACCAGAGGCATCCATTTGCATCTGCTCTCCGAGACGGTTAAAATGACATCAAGCTCAAAGCGGTCGGACCTTCCTTTGTGCTGTAAAGGGCACCGTACGGCATGAAAGCGTGACCTTTGACCTTTGGAGCTTTGTTACATTTCAAGCCGTAACCTTTGACATTAGGAGCAGCGGAGGCATCAATATGTATATACTCTTCGAGCCGGTTCCAATGAGAGCAAGTTCAAAGCGGTCGGAACTTCCTTTGCGCCGTCGAGGGTACTGTCGGCATTGCGAATGTGACCTCTGACCTCGGTTTTGACCTTGTCCGAGGTCGCAGGGTCCCCAAATTTTGCAAGCGGGTTCCACACAAGTGCAACAACACACTCTCGAAGATTCGGAGCGCCAACCACATTTTTTCAATTTTTTTTATTTTCTTCCCCTCTGCCAACACAAGCCTGTCAGATGCTAAGCTCCAGACAGCATTATGTGAGAAAGTTTGACATTTTATTGAAAAAAAGTTCTGGGTGGGTTACAGTTTACATACTTCAGATTCCTGATCTGGGCCCTATTTAGAGGCCCCCTGTGAAAAAAATATCTCTTTAGCCCTTTTCAAAGTACTTTAAACACTCACGGAGCACTGCGGCTTCTCAAAAGGCCTTAAGGGAAGGTTTTGTTACATTTTAAGCCGTAACCTTTGACATTTAGTCGCACCAGAGGCATCAATTTGCATCTGCTCTCCGAGACGGTTAAAATGACATCAAGCTCAAAGCGGTCGGACCTTCCTTTGTGCTGTAAAGGGCACCATACGGCATGAAAGCGTGACCTTTGACCTTTGGAGCTTTGTTACATTTCAAGCCGTAACCTTTGAAATTAGGAGCAGCGGAGGCATCAATCTGCATGTACTCTTCGAGCCGGTTCTAATGAGAGCAAGCTCAAAGCGGTCGGTACTTCCTTTGCGCCGTCGAGGGTACTGTCGGCATTGTGAATGTGACCTCTGACCTCGGTTTTGACCCTGTCCGAGGTCGCAGTGTCCCCAAATGTTGCAAGCGGGTTCCACACAAGTGCAACAACACACTCTCGAAGTTTCGGAACGAAAGAAAGAAATCTATTCGTGAGAACGTTCCATAAAGAGGAGAGAAGAATGAGAACTGCTTGGTGCTAGGATTAAAAAAGCGCCAGGCGTCTGAGACTGCATATTGTTCCATGAACAGCTGGATTACTTTATATCAGTGGTCGCCAACCAGTCGATCGATTGTGATGCGGGTAGATCGCGGACCGTTAAAAAAAAAGTAACAAAATAAATAAAAATAAAAATAATAATGTTTGAAAAATACGTTTTTAGATGTAAACCTATCATCCACCTCCCCGTTAGCAGGTGCCACTTGATTGACGTATATTTGAGACACCTCAATAATATAATACATTAACCGTGCTTTACGTGAACCTCATCATGGCACAAGAGAGGATAGCAGGACTGCAATTTCCCATGTTCGGTGAATGCAACAGAGGCAAGTCACCAGACCAATCAGAGAGTTGCATGGAAATACACGTGTGCTTCTGTCATTCAAGCTCGGCTCTGTGTGTGTGTGGCAATAGCGCATTTAGTGTGAGAGGGAGAGAGGGAGAGAGGTAGAGAGAGGGACCAGTGCTAGCGGGACCGTCATGTTAGCATCTGGTTAGCTAGCTGCACTAACGGACATAAGGAGCTGTTTCCACAACAAGCTGGAGGAGAGTCCTCCCCTGTCAGACTGAAGGGCTCAGGTGAGCTAAAGGACTCTCTGAGTGTTTAGAACGGTTTTGTCACAAATTATTCAAAAGATTATTTCCACGGCACACCTTCATATGATCATTATAGTTATACAAACAATAAGAGAATAAATTAAAAACAGGTATGAAATACTATATGGCAGTAAAACAAGAATACAGTTTAAAAAGGGAGTGGTTTGTAAAATATCCATAAAGAAAAGTAAAATCTGTTTACAGTTCTGTTTCATATGGGTGCTGAGAGAGGTATCCATAGATCTCTTCATGTTGCTCTCAAAGTGCACCAGATTGATGCTTTCAACTTCAATATTTAAAAAAAAATCTTCCGGGGGGAACATCCCCCCGGACCCCCCAATATGTGGTGAGGACCTAGAGGAAGTGAGGTCCACCCCCCACTCGTAAAAAAAATAGCACTTTACCCCTGCCTATATGCCGTGAGCTGATTATGGAGCCTTAATTGTAATAGTAATTCAGATACAATTAGCCTATATAAAAGGCCTCAAATTTAAAGCACTGTCTGGACCGTCTTTTTCACTCAATTCTGCAATAGGTAGATCTCGCCTTTCACCTAGGCCGAGGTCGGTGATCTTGGGCTTAAAAAGGTTGGTGACCACTGCTTTAGATGATTTAGATCAGGGGTGGGGAACCTTTTTCCTCTCAAGGGCCATTTCAATTTTTTCAACATCCTCCGAGGGCTGTACAAATTATTGACCTCTGCTTAAAAATCACAGCCCATTCATTTGGCCTTTATTTCATACTGTGCAAAGAAAAAGCAACCTCTTAATCCAGATATCTTGCCATGACTCGCATATGCATGCACGGTGTGGCATGACCACCAAAACAGAAATATATGGACACAAGATGTGTGCAAATGTATTTAGTTTCCTATCCATGTGGACATGATATAAGTGGGGGGGACCTAACCTCCTCTAGGGGGTTCCGGGGGGGCATGCTCCGGGAAGTTGAAAGCATCAATCTGGCACTTTGAGAGCAAAATTAATAGATCTATGGATACATCTCTCAACATCCATATGAAACGGAACTGTAAAATTTACTTTTTCTTTATGGATATTTTACAAATCACTCTCCTTTCAAACGGTATTCTTCTTTATTAATAACAACTTTTTTTTACTGTCATTTAGTATTTTATACCTGTTTACTTTATTCTCTTGTTTTTTGATAACGATAATGATCATATAAAGATGTGCCTTTACCTCACTGGTTGGAGAAAAAGCTTCTTATATTCGTTATCATAGCTAGCTAACCAGATGCTAATAACAACAAAGTTATTGACGGTATGATCAGTATGACAGATGAACAGATCGCCACTGGGCTTTCAGCTAAAGACACAGCCACGCAAAAACTGCGGCATGTGTACGGCTCCTTATGGGTACTGCAATTTGTGAAGTGCCCCGCGTTGTGGTGCTCTCCAGCAGAACTACACCCCTGTCTGACGAGACATACCACGTGATGACACGTTAGGCTTGTGTTGTGTTCAAGGACCATGACCGTTTCCAGGAAAAACAGGCACTCGCTTGTTTAATTATTTTGCGGTCTAGATTTCTTTCATTTTTATTTTTTTAAATGACCTCGAGGGCCATACCAAATGGTCTCGCGGGCCGTATACGGCCCGGGGGCCGGAGGTTCCCCACCCCTGATTTAGATGAAGCATAAGGCCTGTTGGATGAGCGATCAAGCGAGGAATCAAGACAGCAGTTGAAGTTACCACCAAGGATAAGCTGATGAGAGTTTAGGTCAGGGAGAGAGAAAAAAAAGTTCATAAAACAATTCTCATTATCCCGATTTGGGCCATACACATTTGCCAACACCAGGTTATTAGCCCCAATTCTACCTGTAACAATTATAAAGCGTCCATTAGGGTTTGAAATGACAGTGGACATTGAGAAGGGGATTGATTTATGAATTAGAATTGCAGCCCCGCGTGCCTTGCTTCAAAATTAGGAGTGGTAAAGTTGGCCTACCCAACCTCTCTTAAGTTTAACGTGATCTAACGGCTTAAGGTGGGTCTCTTGTAAAAAGGCTATTTTAGTGTTAAGGAATATAAGATGGTTGATCACTTTGTTACGCTTAACAGGAGAGTTAAGACCTCTAACATTCCAACTAATGAATCGAACTGTACCGCAAGGTGCAGACAATGAGACTCTACTAGCCATATGCCGGGGTTGATGATATGGTTGGGGATGCATCCTCCATAAATGCCCCGACCGATCCCCACCTAAGACTCAGAGCCAGAACAAGAGAGAGAGAGCCATATGGATTGTAGCAGTAGCACATAGATAATAGTAGAAAAATACAGTAACAGAACGCAAAATAAAACAACTAAAAAAACAGTGACAAAAACACCCCACAAGCAACCCACACTCCAACACCAAACCCCACGCTGCTGCAAGAAGCAACAACGTGAAACTCACTGATCCACTGATCAGCATCATTTGCTACTTCCTAAAATCCATCACGCTGATCCCACGACTAAGTAAACTTAATACACTTCAAGAAAAGCATTGTATCTTAACCTCAAAAGCCACATAAAAAACGAGTATAATAGGCATTCCCATGAATTGTTTTGAACACATGTCTGCCTGTGAAAACGTGTCAGTCTGTTGGAAATACGATGAAACAGTGTAACACAAACACTAAACATGTCAGCCTATTAGAAATACGAAACTCTTTGATGAGACAGTGGAACATGAATATCAAACGTTTATACTCTTAACAATAGGCTACTGTAGACAGCCCGTAGCTCTGGAGATCACATTTGGGAAGGTGTACGCCAACCGCAAACTGCAATCAACGCTAGCGCACAGCCGGCATTTATGATGGGAAAACGCTAAAATGGAAAGAGCGAGCCTCGCCATCAGACACGTAATATTGACATTAACGATAGCGTTAATTGTACATAAGTCACTGGCTTATTTGTTCAAGTTCTGTAGAAACTTGTCAGCCTCCAAAACAGACCGGATCCATGTCTTCTCGCCGTTGGGGAGGGTAATACGGAGCTTGGCTGGATACAGGAGAGCCGGTCTGTACCCGCGCTTGTAGAGTTCCGCCATGGAGCTTTTGTACTCTGCTCTTTCCTTCAACACATCGCTGCTGTAATCCTTGTAGAGTCGGATCTTGTGCTCCTTGTAGAACAGCTCACCACGTCTACGAGCCTCACGGATGAGCAGGTCCTTCACTTGGAAGCGGTGTAGGCGTACGATGACAGGTCGTGGCTTATCTCCTGCAGCAGGCTTGGGTGTGAGGCTCCGGTAGGCACGATTGAGCTCAGGTGGTGAAGAAAGGACCTCCTTGCCAAAGACATCCACAAGTAGCTGGAAAAAAACCGCGGTTGGTCTTGGATCTTCAAGCGATTCAGGTAGGCCGATAATCCTGATGTTTTGGCGCCTGCTGCGCCCCTCCAGGTCGGCTAGCTTAGTTTTCAGCAACACGTTATCTTGTTGGAGGGTAGAGCATGCATTCTCTAAATGTTGGAGACGACGGTCCACGTCATTAGAGTTGTCTTCCAGAGAGCCGATCCTTTCCCCATGGCCCGCTACAGTCGAGTTCAAACCGTCCATTGTCGTTGTCAGCGCCTCAAAAGATGACTTAAAGTCGGCAGATATTGCTTTCCTGTGCTCAACTGCAGGTCTCCCTTGAAAAAAAGATCTATGATCTCAATGGGACCAATCTGGTTAAATAAAGGTTTGAAATGAAATGAAATGAAACTAACAGGGAGCTAAGTTCTGCCAGCGTAACACCAGCAGACGAGGAAGACGGGTCTTTATCCTGCTTGCTTTTCGTTTTAGACATTGTCGAGGCCAAAAAGGTGGTCAGCACAGTTACACTAAACTTTTGAACACAAAAATATTTAAAAATGAGAAGTTTAAAAGGTAAATCTGAAATTTAAGTCGTGGGAGCGTTCCACCTGCACGTCTACTCCGCACACCTCATACCGGAAGTCATGAGAGTCTTTACCGGGGTCTTGAGAGGGCTCTCATTACCGGAGGCTGCTGGGGAGGGCATGAGAGTATTTACCGGGGTCTTGAGAGGGCTCTCTCGCAGCGAGGGTGCAGCGAGTCGTTTGGCTGATGCAGAGCGAAGTGCACGCGCTGGGGTGTACAGATTAACCATGTCCTGGATGTAGGAAGGGCCAGATCCATTCACAGCATGGTACGCAAGTACCAGTTTCTTGAAGTGGATTCTAGCAGTTACCGGAAGCCAGTGGAGGGAGCGGAGGAGCAGCGTGGTGTGGGAACATTTAGGAAGGTTGAAGACCAGACGAGCCGCTGCATTCTGGATGAGCTGCAGAGGTCGGATGGCACATGCAGGTAGACCAGCCAGGAGGGAGTTGCAGTAGTCTAGGCGTGAGGTGACGAGAGCCTGGACCAGAACCTGCGTGGCTTTCTGGGTCAGCTGGGGACGTATCCTCCTGATGTTATAAAGCGTGTATCTGCAGCAACGGGTTGTAGCAGCATTCAAACATCTTTTAAAACTTGAACAAACTCCACACAGCTCAGTAGAGACTGTGAAATGCTGACTTTATTTGATAATTTCAGTAAAAACTAACGTTCATATTTCTCTTTTTGATTATAATACTGATGAACGTTCAAAACAAAGCACTTTGGCAACTTACCACATACGTTTTAAAATGCTTAATAATAATAATAATAATAATAACTTTCATGATATAATTTCCCCGTCATAATCGTGTTTCCATGAACGGCCGGTTATAAAGGAAGTTTGAAACCTCCTTTCCTATCATCTCTAGAGAATCAGCACTTGTCATGGCTGCTACTGAGGGACTTCCGGGTCATTTCACTCCGTTAGGAAGGTAAGCTAAATGGACTATTCGACTGCAGCCCCACACTGAGCAGCTGTGTGTGCGTGTGTGTGTATGTGTGTGTGTGTGTGTGTGTGTGTGTGTGTGTGTGTGTGTGTGTGTGTGTGTGTGTGTGTGTGTGTGTGTGTGTGTGTGTGTGTGTGTGTGTGTGTGCGTGTGTGTGTGTATGTGCGTTTGTGTGTGTGGCTGATGTTGTTGCCATGGTGATGAGCTGACCCTAGTCGCAAGTGAGCTCACCAGTCTTGCGGTGGAACTGTCCAAAAATACAGGTCCTTTGTCCTTTCCTCACCACTTCTCCTTCACCTGGGTGGAGCAGGTGAATGGGTTAATGAAGGAAGTGAAGGAGGATTCATCAGGACTCAGGAAAACACTGGGAGGCTTGTTATGATGAGACAGAGGATGTTACTGATGTGCCTCTGCGGTGAGAAACGTCACACTACGTAACCCGACGTTATATCTCTCACAGGCTCCGACCTCTACTGGACTCTATGGGTACAGTGGGTGGAGCCGCGATGTATACGCGCACTGTCGTCCAACAATATTCCACCCTACTGCCCCTGACCGGCTATTATGGTCAGCAGCTGCTGCCCCACCTTCTCCTTTAACCCGGTTGTAACCGAGGAGAAATCTGGGCTGTGGCTGACAGAGCACACCCTGCTGCGCTTACCTCGCAAAAAGTGTGCTCAAAAAACAGTGCCGGGGGACCCCCCCACCCTGGATGGGGAGACCCCCTCGGCCCCGAAAGGGCTTACTACACGCCTGCCTCCCTGAATCCAAACTCACAAGATAGGGGCTCTATTCTCCGCTCCTCACACCATCGCTGGAATCCTAGCCACTTTGGCCTCTAACAGGCTGTGGTAGATCCAGCTCTAGCTGCCTGGATGAGATGGGTCTGGCTGCAGACCGCAGCAAGGAGGCGGATCCTATAGGGGCGGATCCTAACTTTTTTTATCCAATAGCAATTTAAGGGATTCCAGCTGCTTTTATAAATCCTCGCAGAAGAAGTCATTCGTTCTAGTGATGGGAATTCCGGCTCTTTCGGCTCCCAAAGGGCTCTTCAGTTTACCACATATTATACCTTTTAATTAAATCAAATGTAGCCCTGTTTTGACTAATGATTTATATGTGTACACATATATCACTTAAATTATTCAAGACATCCTTTGTACTCAAGTATTCAAAAGTAAAAATGACATGTTTAATATAAATTATTTGCTGTGGCCAATTGTTTTCATTGGATTTACAGACCTGTGTAACTCTCTGATACCACCCAATGAAAGCATAGACTTGCTTGTAGAACCACGCTACACAAAACAAATGGCAACACCTATAAAAACTATTTTAAAAAAGGGGCTACTGTATCAACCTATATAAAGTATATAAATATAGTTTTTCTCCCTGCAGGAGAGGGGAACGTGCTTTGAGATCAACTGCTAGGCTGCAGCGGGGAGAAGAGGGGGACAAAAAGAGATCTCCGTCTTCCGTGTTTTATTCTTATAGAAGTAAGAAGAGAAGTAATGGGTCAGAAACCCTCCTTTTTACGCAGCGGTCCAGACATAGACATCATAGCTACGGCGACACATATTCAGTTGCCAGTTACTTTTGGCATTAGGGCAGGGATATCTTTCAAGGTTTGACATAATGAATTGTGCTACTTTTAAAGCAAGCAACGATGTTTTCAAATCTGTAATCAAAAAGCTCCTCAAAAACACTATAGAAGCAGTTCCTGCCGTTGTTACAACGGACTACTTTTCTTAGCGGATGCATGTCAATTTAAATCAATACAACTATTTTTTAAATCAATAAAATCTTTTTCTAAATCCATAAAAGCATTTCAATTATTATTGGGAGTCATGTCGTTACTTTGTTGAGAATGTGGCCATGTGTAATAAGCGGGATAATGTCCACATTGCACATTGCATAATGTGCCTTCATGCCGATCCAGATCCCTCCGCAAAAACAAAACAAAAAACGGCTCGTTTGCGGGCGAGAGCCGGCTCCCGTCGTTCACTATAGGAAACGCCCCTATAGGAAACGCCCCTATAGGATCCGCCTCCTTGCTGCGGTCTGCAGCCAGACTCTATTGGCCTGGATTGACTGAATAACACTATCAGACAATCCACCCTGTCTCAGCCTGTCCCTCTCAGGAGCCAAACCTGGAGGGGACGGCCGAGAGTGGGTAACGCCCCGATTGCACCTGCCTCTTGAGACATCGCCCCCCAGAACTGGGGAACCGCCCAGGGCTGGCCCACCTTCATCTGTGTCATCTCTGAGTACCACGGCGCCCCAACGCGATCCGGAGCCACTAGGATGACTGACAGACGTTCTCGCCTCACTCTCCTCAGGAGAGGGAGAATGAGACGCAGCGGTGGAAAGGCGTATAGCAGCTTCCTTGCCCATGGCTCGTGTGCAAACGCGTCCACCCCCAAGGGTGGGTCGTTGCTCCGAGCCACGGAGAACCACAGGGCACAGTGGCTGTTTCGCCGGCTGGCGAACAGATCCACTTCCGCTCTCCCGAACTGGGCCCAGATCTGGCAGGGGGCATCCACTCGCCTGGCAGGGGGCAGCCCCTCGACATGAGGTCAGCTCCCCCGTTCTCCAGTCCCGGGATATGGAGGGCTCTCAGAGATAACACCACCTCTGAAGCCCATAACCACAGTTCCTCCGCTGTGGTCAACAAGGCGGCGGATCGAACTCCGCCCTGCTTGTTGATATAAGCCACTGTGGTGTTGTTGTCGCTCCTGACCATTCCACCCAACGTGTAATAACTACGTTGGTCCACAACGTACAAAAACGGCTCTGAAATTGTAAGATCCCTACGTTTTGTTTCACCATTCATTCCAATGGCTGGCGTCTATGTCACGTGATCTTCACATTTCTCCCTGCAGAAAAAAAAAAACATGGCCGAACTTCGTTTTATTCTCGTGGAAAATGCCTATTTTAAAGCAATTCCAGTCTCACATCTCACAGAACATCGTCATTAACAAATACCGGAAACAGACCTAAAACACTTTATTCCGAGTGTGCTTGCTTTTCTCTTTGAAAGTCATCACATAACGGCATTGTAATACACGGTTCGGCTGCATTAAATATTACATATCTGCTGTAGTTCTCTATTTATAGAGTCCTGATGAGAAGACTTCTAGACAAACAGGAGGAACTGCCGCCAACACTGGAAACGTGACGTGGATCATAAATATATCAACAATTAAACAACATCTTACATTTCTTTTCACACAATACGTCTCCTTGCAGTATCAACACTAATTCAGCTGACTTTTATATTTGATCCAATTGGTAGATAGGCTGTATTTACACCATAAAGGTGCACAGCTGATATAAAGGGACACCAAAGCATGTTATTGAATTTCATTATTTTAATTATTAGATATTAATAGAATCCCTATAAAGTATGTTCATTACTCGTTATTTTCTACTAATAGTTAATTAAAGACTGTATATAATGACTATTTTGCACTTCCCTTTCAAGATTTCAAGATTTTCTAAGGTTTATTGACATATCATATAGGCCTACACAACTATGGTGTAGTTATGCAATGAATGAAAAACTTGGGTCGCAGGTTCCTCAACAGTGCATTACAAGACATCTATCAATATTTGTGCATACCTCCAGCAATGTTAACTATGTTGAAGCACTTATTTCAACTGATATTATACATATGTATTATACTCTTATAAGATGTATGTAGATAGTATAAGAAATGTGCAGAATATGACAATTTAATGGTGGAGGTACACATATTGATAGATGTCTTGTAATGCACTGTTGAGGAACCTGTGACCAAAGTTTTTCATCTCCGACCTTGTCAGGTATTGAACAATCAATAAATAAAGAACACAGAATTATTAAATATAAAACACAGAATTTGTGTGATTATACTAAATGATTTACAAATAAACACCACTGCATATTTACAACTATACACATGCTGATGTAACGCAAATGTTTCCAACTTGGGATCAATAAAGTATATCTTATCTTAAGATGAGCGATGGCTCCTGCCATATTTGCACAATGTGCCTCTGAACCTTGACAAGTGCATGTTTCAGGCTCATCAATTAACGACAGGGGTCACAGACATAAGACCAGCTGTTAAATAAAGCTCTTCTGACCGTAGCTGTCGTGTGGGTATATATTAATGCTGCCCATTATGGGCACAAGCAATTTTCACCGATTTATTAATTATATGTTTTAAATGTGAATGTTTCCTATCCCCTAAACCTCCAGGGATGTACACAGTTTAATAATGGCAACTTCTTATTATGGGAAATACGAAAACGTCTTTTAAAACTACAACTCCCAGTAGAGACGTGCCATAGATAGAGAACATGTTGCGAAACACACAATAGCCAGCATGTGTAGTTCTGGGGACGGGGTGGGGGAGGGGGGGATGCGGTGGACCCGTTCAAATCCAGTTTTGGACAGTCTGCCGTGGTTTCATCCCATTTCAAGTGCTGTTCGACGCTCTGCACACTCTCCAATCACAGAGCTTGAGGACTATCACGGGGTTTGTCAAGCGAAGCGGAGAGAATACTTACTTCCGGGTGTAATATTCTGTAAAGCAAATGAGCTGCTCCGACCCTCGGTCCTGACGGACTCCAACTTGTGTTTATTAATCAAACAAATAAATAAACACAAGGATAATTATGTGTTATTGTTGAGTACATTGAGAATTGCACAGGGGAAAATAACGTATCTATTGTGGTGATTGACATTATTCACCCACGGATCTATGGGTTAGGGTATTGTTCTGCACGGACATTTTAGTGAGCCGGACTTATTGTCTCCGCCGGTCTTCGCTTCCCGGGCATGAAGCTGTTTACATGTGTTTTGAGATGTTAAATAAAAGTCTAGCTTGTACCTTTGATACCCCGCCTCCGACTCCCATCTCTCGGCACCACACTATGCCACAATTTTAGATGCGGATTTTGTTAAACTAATACGTTTGCGCTGTGGACCAACACTATACATTGACGGGGAAGGGGGTAGCAATAAAGATAACACCATTTTACACAACATAACAGAAATAATATCGATAACAGCGTCCCTAGCAACCACCTTGGTAACAATGAAAACGTTGTATAGACACAATTTCTTGAAGTAATCTTCCTAATAACTAGCAAACTAAAGATCATGTCCATCCACTGCACACACATAATCTGAAATAACAACTCATATTTGTTATCAGCATTCCAACTAAAATATGGCAGAAAAGGTGGGAGGAAGATCAGAAAGGGAGGAGATACCAACCATCGGCTGCCCCCTGCCCTCTCTGGAACACATCTCCACCTCCCGCTGCCTCAGCAGAGCTAACAAAATCATAAAGGACAGCTCTCACCCAGGTCACAGACTGTTCTCTCTCCTGCCTTCTGGGAGGAGATACAGGAGCTTCAAGTCACGGACAAACAGACTCAAAAACAGTTTCTACCCCTGGGTCATCAGGCTGCTCAACCACCACACATAATAATAACTGTAACCATTCTCACAAATACACACACTTTTAATGCACTTTATATACTATTTTTTTATGTCAATATTTTTAACTATTTATTCCCCCGTATGACTGTATGTCCTATTGCTGTGTTTTTTGGTGTTATGTATTTGTTTGTATATGTTTTGCACACCGGGACAGAGTTGCACTCTGCATCTCGTTATACTTTGTGTATAGTGACAATAAAAGGCTTTAACTTAACTTTTAATACCACACGTTACAGAAATCAGTCATAATAAAGATCTATACAGAAAGGAACAGACGGGAGGAGATCATCACTAGACGCAGATTGGATCATACAGGATTAAACGGAACAATGTTTATAATGGGAAAAAGCAAAGTTGAAGAATGCAGGGGGTGTGGAGTGAAAGAAAATGTGGAACACATCATATTACACTGTAACATGTACAAAACAGAGAGGCAACAACTAAGATACAGGGTCAGAGAGGCAGGAAGGGAGTGGAGCCTGATGGGGACACTGGGAACAGGAGGTGAGGGGGTAAGAGAGGCAAGAAGGGAATGGAGCCTGATGGAGACACTGGGAACAGAAGGTGAGGGGGTAAGAGCTACCAGGAAGGGAGTGGAGCCTGATGGAGACACTGGGAATAGAAGGTGAGGGGGTAAGAGCTACTAGGAAGGGAGTGGAGCCTGATGGGGACACTGGGAACAGAAGGTGAGGGGGTAAGAGCTACCAGGAAGGGAGTGGAGCCTGATGGAGACACTGGGAACAGAAGGTGAGGGGGTAAGAGCTACCAGGAAGGGAGTGGAGCCTGATGGGGACACTGGGAACAGAAGGTGAGGGGGTAAGAGCTACCAGGAAGGGAGTGGAGCCTGATGGAGACACTGGGAACAGAAGGTGAGAGGGTAAGAGCAGTGGCGCCTCCAGACATTTGTCATAGGGGTGGCCAAATGGGGCCACTGCAAATCTTGGGGTGGCCCACCAAAACCAAGAATGTAATGGTTGTAAAAGTATAGACTAGATGAAAACAATGGCAAAGAGAATCACCTACTGATATACTTTGGTTTCTTATTTTACATTTTCTGATACTATTCATCTGAATCAATCAATCAATCAATCAATCAATCAATCAATCAATCAATCAATCAATCAATCAATCAATCAATCAATCAATCAATGTTTATTTATATAGCCCAATATCACAAATGTTACATTTGTCTCAGTGGTCTTCACAGTGTGTACAGAATATCAGTATGACAATACGACACCCTCTGTCCTTAGACCCTCACATCGTACAAGGAAAAACTTCCAAAGAAAACCCAGTTTAAAGGGAAAAATGGGAGAAACCTCAGGGAGAGCAACAGAGGAGGGATCCCTCTCCCAGGACGGACAGACGTGCAATAGATGCCGTGTGTAAATTGAAAAGATAATACATTTGCAACATAGGTAGTCCAAATGTTTGGAAATGCATGTGTGTATAATAGGAAGATGAATCCACGAGGATATCCATCCAGGACCTATGATCCAGGACCACAGCCACGACTCAAGATCCAGCGCTCGCGATCCAGGACACAGGACCGCAGGATCATCCATGACTCCGGATCCCAGCGTATATAGACACCAAAAAGAAAGACATTTGGGGAAGCTGGGTTAATCGGAACATGAGAGTACACGGGTATAGACAGAGAGAAGGAAGAAGTAAGATGTCCCCCGACAAACTAAGCCTATATCAGCAAAACTAGGCGCTGAATCTAATCAGCCCTAACTATAAGCTTTATCAAAAAGGAAGGTCTTAAGCGCACTCTTAAAAACGGATAGGGTGTCTGCCGCCCGAACACAAACTGGAAGCTGATTCCACAAATGTGGAGCTTGATAAGAAAAGGCTCTGGCTCCCATTGTACTTTTAGAGATTCTAGGAACAACCAACAACCCTGCATTCTTGGAACGCAATGCCCTAGTAGGACAGTAGGGTATAATGAGTTCTTTAAGGTAAGATGGCGCCTGCCCATTAAGGGCTTTGTAGGCGAGAAGAAGAATTTTAAATTCTATCCTGTGTTATATAGGGAGCCAGTGTAAGGCAGCCAGAACAGGAGTAATGTGGTCCCTTTTCCTAACTCTGGTTAGTACACGAGCTGCAGCATTTTGAATCAGCTGAAGCGACTTGATTGACTTCTTGGTACTCCCTGATAATAAAGAGTTACAATAATCCAGCCTAGAAGTAACAAATGCATGGACTAGTTTCTCTGCATCGTTTTGAGGCAAGATATGCCTGATTTTTGCAATGTTACGTAGATGGAAGTAGGCGGTCCTTGAAATTGATTTTATGTGGGCGTTAAAGGATAAATCCTGATCAAATATAACACCAAGATTCCTTACAGTCTCACTGGAGGCCAAATTAATGCCATCCATAGTTAGTATATCTTCAGATAATTTGTTTCGTAGATTCTTCGGGCCAAGTACAATAACTTCAGTTTTGGTCGTGTTTAACATCAAAAAGTTTAAGGTCATCCACGTTTTTAAGTCCTTAGGGCAGTCTTGAATTTTATTTAGATGATTAATTTCATCAGGCTTGATTGATAAATATAGTTGAGTATCATCCGCATAACAATGAAAGTTTACAGAATGATTCCTTATAATATTGCCTAACGGAAGCATATATAATGTGAACAAAATAGGTCCGAGCACTGAGCCCTGTGGCACTCCATGGCTAACTTTGGTTTGCGTGGAAGATTCATCGTTAACACGTACAAACTGAGAGCGTTCAGATAGATAGGACCTAAACCAGCCTAAAGCAGTTCTCTGTATGCCAACTAAGTGCTCTAGTCTTTGCAATAGGATATCATGGTCGATAGTATCAAATGCAGCACTGAGATCGAGCAAGACAAGAATAGAGACAAGTCCCTTGTCTGAGGCTATTAGAATATCATTTGTGACTTTAACCAGAGCTGTCTCTGTGCTATGATGTGTTCTAAAGCCAGACTGAAAATCTTCAAATAAATCATTGTTTTTTAAGTAATCACACAACTGTTTTGCGACCGCTTTCTCAAGAATTTTTGAGAGGAACGGAAGATTAGAAATAGGTCTATAGTTGGCTAAAACCTCTGGATCGAGGTTGTGCTTTTTAAGAAGCGGTTTTATCACTGCTACTTTGAATGATTGTGGAACATAGCCTGATAATAAAGACATATTCATAATATTTAATAAAGAAGTGCTAATTAATGGAAAAACTTCCTTCAACAGCTTAGTTGGAATTGGGTCTAACATGCACGTTGATGGTTTAGAAGAGAGAATCATTGAATGTAATTGTTCAAGGTTAATGGCTGAAAAGCATTCTAGTTTACTATCTAGTGTAATATTAGAACTTACGATTCCGGGAGCTGTTGATAACACTATACTGGTCGAAGGCAAGAGGTCATTAATTTTGTTTCTAAGAGTAACAATTTTATCGTTAAAAAAGCACATAAAATCATTACTACTGAGTGCTATGGGAATAGAAGGCTCAATGGAGCTGTGGCTCTCTGTCAGCCTGGCTACAGTGCTGAAAAGAAATCTTGCATTATTCTTATTCTCATCTATTAATGAAGAGTAGTATGCTGCTCTCGCTTTACGCAGTGCTTTCTTATATTCATTGAGAGTAATATGCCAAATTAAACGAGATTCTTCAAGTTTAGTGGAACGCCATATCCTTTCAAGTTGTCTAGACTTTTGCTTTATTTTGCGGGTTTCGGCATTATGCCATGGAGCTAATCTATGTTGTTTTATTTTCTTCTTTTTCAAAGGAGCAACAGAGTCTAATTTTATTCGCAGCGCATCTATAGCACTATCAACAACATGATCAATTTGGGGTGGTGTACATTTTGTATAAGTTTCCTCCCCTACATGCAGACATGCTATCGAGTTAAGTATTGGTGGAATCTCTTCCTTAAATGTGGCTATAGCACTAACAGATAGGTTTCTGCTGCAAAAGCTTTTGACTAATGCTTTGTAGTCTAGTAACAGTACTTCAAAAGTTACTAAGAAATGGTCGGATAAAGGAGGATTATGCGGTTCGACTAATAGTTGCTCAATTTCAATACCATAAGTCAGAACAAGGTCGAGAGTGTGATTATAGCAGTGGGTTGGTTTATTTACACTCTGACAGAAACCAACAGAGTCTAATATAGAGTTAAATGCAACAGTAAGGCTATTTTTATCATCGTCAACATGAATATTAAAGTCACCTACGATAATTACTTTGTCTGTTTTAAGAACCAAAGTTGATAAAAACTCTGAATAAGGACCTGGTGCACGATACACTGTAACAAATAAGATTGGCTGCAAAGTTTTCCAGGTCGGATGCGTAAGACTAAAAACGAGGCTTTCAAAAGAGGTATAATTACATTTTGGTTTAGTATTGATAAGTAAACTTGAGTCAAAGATTGCTGCAACTCCACCTCCTCGGCCCGTGCCTCGAGCAATATGAGTGTTGACATGGCTGGGTGGAGTGGCCTCATTTATGCTGACATATTCTTCATATCTCAACCAAGTTTCAGTGAGACAGCATATATCAATATTATAATCTGATATTAAATCATTTACCAATATTGCTTTAGATGCTAGAGATCTTATGTTTAAGAGACCACATTTAATCTTCCTGTTTTGTTGCACTGTAGTAGTTGTTACATTTACTTTTATTAGGTTATTATGTATGACACCTCTATTAGGTTTACCTTAAATTGTCCTTGGGCAAACACACACACCGCTAATATTGGGTATTTTATTGGGTTCGGGATTCCTATGGGTGACTGCCTAGGAGAGAGCGCAGAGAAGCGTGTAAGACTGCGACTCTGCCTCCTGGTCTCTGAAGTGAATATAATACGGATAGTTAACATTTTACTTCAAACAACATTTAAAATAACCTTGTTTTGTGTTATGTATACATCTGTTGGTGATTTATTGTTTTGTTTTTTATATATGCTAGTTGTTCTTTCCTTTTAAAAAGACAAATACAGCTTAATCTAAATAAGTTCCTTTATTGTAAGGCACAACATGTTCAGCATTCTCAACACATACAATACACAAAGCAACACAACATGTTCTTCAGTTATATTATGTCTCTAGGTTATAAATTGTTTTATACTGAACAAAGCTGTTTGTGTCACACTGGGATCAAAGATGATTGACATGACTTTATTAAATCAAGTTTTAAAACATGACTTTTTATTTCAACAGGACCCAAAAACACAAGGGGTATAAAATGGTAAATACATACTTGAACACAAAAACACCATCTATTATTGACCTTTATAGCAAATTCAAAACATTATAAATGATACAAAACACCACCTTTTAGACAGAAAATAGGTGAAGAGACATATTTCTATTTTTTTTTAGATTAGGCCACTGTGGTGAGAGTAATACATATAGCTTGTATTCCATTTGTTTTGAAAATGTATATTATACTTTATAAACAAACTGGTTACCCTTTTTTAAATTAGCATACAGAACATTATGAAAACAAACTTGACTAATGGTCGGCTCATAACATCAGAACACAGAAGAGGAAAAACTGCATAGATTCTCGTTTCATTTTGAAGCAGCTGCAGACCTAAAGTGTGTAGAGGACTTAAATGATTAAAAAGGTCACAATCACATTAATAAAACTGTACTTAGGTTTTAGTTTCACTTTTACAAAACAGAGTTCCTCATGTACTTTCTAGTATGTATGGCCATCTCCTCACTAGCCCTATGCTGCTGCTCCCCTGCCAGCTCTGTCTCTCCTTTACTCATCTTCTTCTTACAATAAGAACAGATGTTTGTTGACTTTCTCTTCATTTTCTGCAAATTGACATTACACACAGCAGTGATTAATAGTAGCCTACGCATTACACCAGCCCAGCATACTGACATCAGCTAACGTTAGCTTAGCAAGCTAAACTAACGCTAACTAGGATAGCCGCCAAAGTGTGTTTACAGACTAATTATACCTGTATTACATTACATTGCATTTAGCTGATGCTACCTGAAGTCAAGCCAGCCTCTACTGAGCCCCGAGCCTGTTTTCCAGGTCTTCCAGCGTTTCTCGTTTTAATTCCATTGAACACACATTTTGATCAGAATAACAGCTAAAGATAAGCATATCTCCGTTTGTTGCTACCTAAAGCTAACACACTAAAGCCTAAAGTGTTGTGGGGCTTAACAGGCAACGAACGTATACGACTTACCTTCTAGAAGTCTGGTGGATTTTTGTCAAGTCAGTAGAAAGAAACGTTTGGCTGCAACCTGCTGCTGTCTGTGCGAATCTCAGAGTGGTGCGCGCGAGTATCAGAGTGGTGCGCCGAGTATCACCGCCGAGTGTTACCATGGTAGCAGAGGAGGGAGAGGGAGGGGCTGCAGTATGAGCTTTGGAAGCTCAAATCAAGAAACTCGCTGGCTGTGTATTTGTTGTTAAATATCAGATAAACTACTACGCATACGTGACTGGCGTGTGTGGTGGGGGGCCAGTGGGGGGGGCCTACAAATATATCAGGGTGGCCATGGCCCCCCCTGGCCCCCCCCTGCTGGCGCCACTGGGTAAGAGCTACCAGGAAGGGAGTGGAGCATGATGGAGACACTGGGAACAGAAGGTGAGGGGGTAAGAGCTACCAGGAAGGCCATTCTTAAGTATTTGAGTGAAACAGGATTGATTGGAAGAATTTAAAACAACGTAAACAACACAATGGTATAATTCCACAAGTGGTGATAGGATGATATGGTGATACACTCTCTTGTACAGTAGGTGGCGGTATGCACCTTAAAGCTGTTTGCAATCCGCCAAAAACCGAGAGAAGAAGAAGAAGAACAAGAAGAACCTGGATCCACGTGGCGTCTCGTCGCTACGGTTCTCTCTCTGTGTGTTCCTGAGAAAGTGTGTGTGAGCTCCAGCTCTACTGATCCATCATCTGTGTGTCTGGATAAACCTCCGAATCGACTGTGTGCTCTTTTTTCTGGAGCCTTTACCTCGGACTACAGGAGCTAGCTTAGCATGCTAGCTGAAACACGTTAGCAACACTAGTCAGATTGAGAGTTTGATGCCGAGAGAAACGGTGTGTTTAACGGAGTCTGCAGGAAAAGGTGATCTAGGAAACATGAGTCAATTCCAAATGCTGGTGTCGTTGAAGAAGCAGCGAGTCACTGCTGCTAATGAAGAGACATTTGCTCTGTTTGAACAAACAGTAGCAGAGCTCGAGGAGGAGCTGTTTCTTTCCAAAGAAGAGAACAAGAGACTCCAGAATCTACTGGATGCTGTTTCACAGCCTCAGCTTCGGACCCACAGAGCAGGTCTGTTCCCTTTACCCTTAATTAACACTTTACACTCTTCAGTAGCACTTTATTATCACATTAATAACACTTTAGACCCCTTTTCAGCACTTGCTGCAGGTAGCAGATCCTGACCGTGGTACATTTGGTTTTATATTGGACGTTGGATATTCGACACATTCGGAAAATCTATTTAACACTGGCTTCGATGGACGATTTTTTGTCAAACCAACTTCGATGTGTTAATACAAGGCCCACCTATATAACACAAAGCTTTTTTTTTCAAAAAACCCACCTTTTGATTTTATACTATTTTTTTAATGTTAAAAAATGCTATAAATCTATTATGCGGCTTGGCCTTTTCACCTACCCATGTCAAAACATACCTGTGAACTATATATTATACAAGTTAGCATACAAAAAATGTAGGCAGGCTATACTTGATTTATGTGTACTTTTTACACACACTAAGTAATTAAATAAATACAACTTACAACGATGTGAAATATTTACATATGAACAGGAATTTATTGGTTATCGCACAGGGTACATTGCCATTGTGCCAGTTCTTTTGGAACATGTACTGGGTTGCTGTTAGGCACATGTCATGGAACCACCTTCCACATGAGTCACACTGGGTCTACAAAGAAAAACAAATTGACCATTTCATATTGGTGATACGATTTTTTTGTGCATAATGTAAATGACAAAATGTAAAAAAAATCACAGATTTGTCATTTTTTGTACAGAATATGTTTTAATAACAATAACATATTTTGCACAATATCAGCATAGTGTAATTTTGTGAAGGTGCATATGTATCCTATCTTTTTATGTAACTACTTCTGCTCCTTTAACAAAGTGTTCCTTTAACAACAGGTTATTCCAACGACTAATGCTTTCTGATTTCTTTCTAATCTCCAATACACATTCCTACATTTAAAATGTTCGTGTTGTTGGATTTCAGGCACCTACCCAGTCAATTACTACTGCCTCAATGTCTTTGTCTCTTGGCACCTCATTCAGGCCGCACATTGAACAGTAGTCTTTCTCTACAAGAACAACAACAACATTAAATTATGTAGTGCTTTAAAATGTACTCCCACACTGCATTACTGAAGGGAAAACCTCAATAACCAAGTACTAGCATGCAGCAGCTTCTGAGTTACATAGCAGTCAGTTAAAAACATTTATTTAGCAGAATTAAGCAATAGCTCTTAATGATAACCCTACCACAGTAATTGTATGTATTTACCTGATGTGGACAGTAGCTCCTCTGCCATCTCTTCCCGGAGACGACACATATCCCTTGGCGAGTTCTTCATATTGAATGAAGGAATCGCCGGGAAAGACTGGATTGCCTCTTTAGCCATCTGATAGACATGTCAAAATAATATGCGTTACTGGAGTGTAGTCAAGTACTTGTCAAGCGTGCTTAGGGGTGTTCTGAATCTTCTTGTAATACCTGCATCACAAATACCCCGCAGCTTGTTGTGTCCTGCTGAACTGTGTGTGGAATTGTTGCGGCTTGCCACTTGAGGCTGCCCCACACCTGTTTGCCGTAAAGGTTTTGCCGCATCCGAAAGTAGCGGCTGGAAGACACAATGCAATGCATCAATGTCTAATTTTCTGTAGGCCCAGAACTCTGGCATGTATGCAGATATTATGACAGTGTCATCCAGATACTGTTGAAACATGAGTCATGATGTCCAAATGTTGTGCTCATTTCTGACAACTTTACAGATCTAGAACCATTTGACAAGGTTTATTTCTGAATCACAAAGTATGTTGAACTGTGACACATCACATCTATTTCAGTTTGCGGTTGTATTTTGGTTAATTTATTTCCACCCACAATTGAAATAATCTTCACTGGTAGTCGGACAGGTAAGTTATATTTTGCATTATTTTCTTACTTGTAGCATTGAACAGCAGTTGTGGAGAGGTGAAGATCTTGTTCTGCAGCAGCAGGATCCATCACAAATAAACTCCTTGAAGGCACATGAAGATACTGGGAAAACATAAGGAAAAAGCAGAAGCACATTACGAAATCCACAATTATCCTCTGCGAACGTTCTTTGCAAATCTTTGTGTTGTTGTAGCCTACTCACCACGAACCGCCAGTGGTTATTTACATTCACAAATGACACAGCAGCGTCAAAGGTATCCAGGTTCACCTGTGTAAAAATTAGCACAACAGCATGAGGCATACTATGTCTGATATGTTATTGTTTTATAGTGAATTCATTTTGTTGGTCAAATTGGCAGTAAGCATCAATCAACGCGTGTTACGGTGGCCTTACATTTCGCATCAGGTGGCCACTCATTTGCTCCCTTGAACCTCCAAGAATTACACCATTTGTGTAATGGTCTATTTGAAAGATTCGATGAGCAGGGTCATACTGGTTAAGGGTAGCTCGCATGTAAGCTTCGATGACCTGTAAGGACATTCACCACATGTTCAGTTACATAATTTTGATCTTAATCTTTTACCTGCATTAATTAATCCTTCTCAATGTATTTGGATATGAAATTAGGATTTAATTGTCAGGATTTTAGGAAGGAGGACCCAAATGTATGATCAGTGAAACAAGGCTTAAATCAATCCAGACTTTACTCAAACAGAAAATACACTCATGCAGAAATACTGGTGTAGACTTCAACAGTCTCTCCCACAGCTGATTCCAGAAGTAAGAATTTATTAAATTCTTACTTCTGGAATCAGCTGTGGGAGAGACTGTTGAATTTAAATTCAATTTAATACAATTGTATATGAACAAGCGATTCTGATACAAAACGGATCAGGTGAGAACACAAAATGGAGGGAACCAAGGAACAAGCAGAGACAGGAAGCAAAGACCAAATAAGGAGAATGGCGGAGACAACACATGACAGATAACGGAGCCCACGATCAAAAAAACAAAACAGAAACAAGGAGCAATACACAAAATGGCCAGCAGGGTGGCCAGTGTGTTCAAGTCCAAACCAAAATCATGACATGAATCCCTTTGATATTGCAAGGTTCCAGAGTACTTTGTTCATATTTATTAATAAGAACTCAACCAAACACTGATGTGAGTTACTTACCTCACCACAGATCAATTCTTCTGGGCGTAAGGTCATAAATTCAGAATGCCGCAGAGTAACACACTGGTCTTGTGACTTTATCACTGACACCACCAGTTCAGTATGACCTTGTTCCCACAGTGTTTTTGTCTGTAAAAGAAATTGTATTAAATGACAACAAACTGGTTGAAAAGCATTTTTGTTATATTACTTGGTTATATCTTATCATACCAGTGTACATTCTTTCCCCTGGTCTACTGTGACTGGCAGTTTATTTGGTGTAGCAGGACATTTGACTCTGCTTTTCTCATCTTTTTCTGAGATAGCTGGTTCTTCTTTCCTGACTTTGTCCTTTTTTCCCCCAGCCTTTCTGATTGGTTCTGGTGTTGTTTGTGATGGATTGCTTTTATCAGCTTTTCCTGAGGTAGCTGGTTCTTGTTTTCTGCCCGTGTCCTTTTTTTTGGGTTCTGGAATTGTTTGAGGGATATTGTAAAATTTAGATTTCTTCACTTGGACAATGGGTTCTCCTCGTTTCAGCCAGGTCTCTTCAGCCTGTGCCACATTTTTTGTTGATTTGATTGGTATGTTTTCTGGTAGATTATGCCTGAGAATGTGTTCGATGTACCTCCCTTTTAGAGAGGAGTACATAGTTCTGATAAATTCTGCAGGCCTAAAGTTTTTTTTGTGGAGAGGATGGAGTGTTTCACAATGCCAAACCACGTTTCTACATGACAG
Organism: Pseudochaenichthys georgianus; assembly: GCF_902827115.2. Lineage (NCBI taxonomy): Eukaryota > Metazoa > Chordata > Actinopteri > Perciformes > Channichthyidae > Pseudochaenichthys > Pseudochaenichthys georgianus. The sequence goes on along the minus strand of NC_047518.2, from coordinate 47,104,359 downwards.
TTGGTGTCTCTGGTCTGTACTTCAGATGTATCCGGATCAAGGGTCTTGTCTCGGGCATAGCGTCTCAGGTCGCCAAGCATAGCACCGCTCCACAGTGGGAAGATCCCCATGTAATTAACCAAAAGCACCTTTAATATTTTAGGACAGTGGTAGCGGTTTGGCTGATGTCCATCCTCATCCTCCTCTGCCTCTCCTATTGCTGCCTGTGCTTCCTGAAATGCTTCTTGGAAGCATTGGGTATATGGGGATCTACCCACAATTGTATGCGCCCGCTTCTGCTCTTCCTCCTCCCATCCACTCTGTGACTCGCTGTCGATGTCCCCATGTTCAAGTGTTGGGTTGTTGCCCTTGGTTATCAATTGTTGCAGAAAGTCTAGGCTTTGATGAACATTTGGATGCACATGTTCTGCAAGCAAGACAGTACAGAGATGTTTGAAAATGTCCTGGCCTGACTGCAGGGACACTGTGTTTTGTATTAGTGCAAACACGAAAGTCACAAATTCTCGGAGACCTGGGTCATCTGTCTTGCGGCTGACACTGTTGCTCACTGCTTTAATGATATGTGCCGAGCAGAGGTGTAGTGTTGTGGTGGGTTTTTTTCATCCCACCTTTTTTGCCTATTAATTATGGCGAACGTTCTTGCCAGATATGCATCCACACTCTCTCTGTTGAACTGAACGCCAGTAGTGTGGCCTGCATTAGTGCCCAACTAAAGTCTGTTTCAATTTGATTGACACGGTGTGTTGTATATTTGCCCAATGTATGAAGAAACTGAAGTAGCCAATAAGCCAGAGGTGGAACTGAATGGTTATTGGAAAGGAGCTCACAGACAGGGAGAGGGGGAGCATCTCTGCCCGCTCCAGGCAGGGTAAGGGCATAGTAAAAAACCCTTTTGTTGTCACCAGGCATCTTTCTGACAACACCTCCTGTAGCATCAAGGTACAACGCCACCTTTTTTTTCCTCCTGAGGTGGTTGACCAAAATGCTTACACCAACCTCTGTGGACAAGTGTACAGCAAATGGGGTTATCTGCAGGACTTGAATGTAGCCTGGCATGTTGACATGACTGCTGTCACATTCTCTGATTATATCCTGTGTGAGTGTAAGTTCAAGAACAACATTGTCGTGAAGCTGCTTGCTTTTTTTCAGTTCTGATGCAATTACCTTCAGAATGTTCTTGCTTAAGCTGCGGGATAAATTGCCAGCATTTAGTTCAGGCAGTGGAGTGGAGCGCAACCGACTATAATACACCCTGCTAATGCCTTTTCTCACAGCTTTCGCTATGTGGCCTCTTTTAACATTGCTTGCTGGTCTACACCTGGTTTCAGTTTTAAGGTGACGGACACGTCCACAGCGATGTACAGACATTTTAATGTTCTTCTGGTTTGTTGACGGTCTTTCTGCCATTTTTATCAAAAAGCGGACCTTGCAAGTTGAGAACTTGCATACTGCATGGACAGACAAGTATGGGGCCCTTTGTTTTCTGCTACCTGGTACACATATGTGGTGATAGGTGAACTTTAGCACACAACCTGGATGTTGTTTTACGATCTCATCGTAGAGTACATTGGTCCATGGTGTAGCTAATTTCAAGTTTCCCTTTTGCGGTGCTATTAATAGCCACTTGTGTTTTGTTAAAGTTATGTCGAATTTACTTGGCATTGGTGGTATCTTTCTGTAACGACTTGTCTCCTCCTTGACCTTCATCGTAGACTCATCTGATTCTATTGTTCGCTCTGATTCCTCATCATCTTTCCCTTGCTCCACCTCCGAATCCTCATCGTCCTCAGACTCCATGCCACTCTGTTTGACTTTCACAGTTTTCTTCTCCACCTGCTCAACATCTGAGTAACTTTCTTCCGATTCTGTGCCAGTCTGTATCTCTCTGTCATCATTTATATGAACAAACTTTTCTATCTCTGAATCATCTTCTTCCTCAGAGTCTGTACCTGTCTGTGTGATCTTCTCACTTTTAATCTCCCCCTGCACCACCTCTGAATAATTGTCTTCCTCTTCCTCAGACTCTGTGCATATATATGTTTTCCTTTCATCATTTTCCACCTGCTCAGTGTCTGCATCATCTTCTGACTGTGAGTTGGTGTCTGTCTCAGTTTCCCTCTCATCATTTGTATACATCTGCTCATCCACTGAATCATCTTCGGACTCTGTCCCCTGTTTTGCTATGTCATCAATCCTGTCATCATCATTCAGTAGCTCTACCTCTGACTCTTCTTTTACTTGATCAGACACTGTGCCTGTCTGCGTCTCCTTATCATCTTTTTTTTTCACTTGGTGGTCTTGCTCAACATGTTGCTCTTGGGAAGCACTCAATATCTGTCCTGTTGCCTGTTCACTCTGTCTCTGTAGTGTTGCCTCCACCCTGGTTTTTATGCCTTTTCGGTTTAGTGTCCATGTAGTATATAGCCACTTACGGTTGTTTGAACTGTCTTGGCCAAAAACCACTGAAGCCAGTCGAGACCAAACCTCAGAGCTTGATGATATAGGGTTTGGCAAAACCCCAATAGCGATGAAACTCTGTAACACCCCGTCTTCTCCTCCAGCAAGTGTCCAAAGGTCACCTCTGGCACCTCCACGTCCTCTCCGTAGTTTTGGCATGAATTCTTCTCTGAAGCTTAATTACACCTAGAGTAATACATGGAAATACAATTACATATTAAAAATCAACTACTTCCTGACGCTTCATATGAAATTGTGGCTGGAAGAAAGTTTTAATTGTACAACATTTTGGAATTAACCATGGAGGGAATTTGTCTAATCATAACCTGTCAGTTATTTCATTATTGTCAGCTGCAGTACTGTTTGGGGAATCTGCTTTAATTTAAGTGGAGATTTATGGGTCAAACTTGCGAAAATGTGAAATATATATTTTTTAATTGTTGTTGGCAGCATTTAGATCGATTCCTACATTCAAAACATCCAGTGTAGTTCATTGTAAATATGTCTAAAGTGAAAAACAAAATATGTGGCCTCCTGTAGATCACTGCCCGCATAATGTCTGAATATATTCCCTCTAGCAGTTCACCACTTACAACTGATCTGCAACAACACCCATGTAACACCACCAAGTTTCTATTTACATTGGCTACTATAATAAAAACCATCCTATTCTATTTCCCCCCAGTTAGAGCGGATGGCCTTTAAGAACCTTGTGTTGAGATACACAGGGTAGACCATCAAGCTTCTACTCAAACTGGTCTTATACTAAACAAAACATAGACATGCAGGGCCGGCGATTGCTATAGGTGAACTAGGCGATTGCCTAGGGCGACAAATGTGTTGGAGGTGCTCTCTAGTGTCGCAGATACTTTTTGTCGCCCTTAGAACTACCCATTAATCATGTAATTAGAATGACAAGCGAAATAAAACATTAAACATGATCATCCTAGTATGCCCCCTCAGCCACACGTTTACTTGTCAATCTGATTATTAGATTGAATTGATGATTATTGGCGATCATTACCCAATGGGGGGGGTGGTAGTTTGCGCGTGCACGCTCTAGTTGCATTGCGTTAAGTTAGGCAAGCGCTCAGCTGCTGCCTTGATCAAGCTTTACCTAGGTTGATTCCCAAAATGAAGCGGTCTAAACCCTCTGGTGCACAGGGTCGAAAACGGAAAAAGGAAGAAGATAAAGCATTTTTTGTATGCAATTTATTAGAGTGTATCATTCAAGTCATAATTTGCCTGTTGAAGTATTGGAGTGACTATAAGAACATTTTTGTTTGTATAGTTTCTGCAGTTCATCCATTCTTTGAGTTGTAATTTGTTAAATATTCTTGAGTATCCTTTATAGTATTTTTGTATACAAGTCATTAGAGGTGACCCTTTTCAGTCATAATTTGCTGTGTCGTTAGAAGCACTTTTATTTCCATAGTTAAGAGTTACTTTCATGTTAAATATCCTTTAATTTATGAGCACCTTTACACTCTATGGAGTTCATCAAACCTTGGGGGTGTCGCCTAACTCAATCTTGCCTAGGGCAGCAAAAGGGCTAGAGCCGGCCCTGTAGACATGTGTCAATTAAACCCAACAGTAGTAGCATCCACGGTTCCCCAGTGGTATTTGTAATATTATTGCCGTCATCAGTATCAATCACTCAATAGGGGAGCAGATTTCGTATGATGACATTATTGATGATTTTGCATCAAGGAAGGCCAGAAAGGTGAGGTTTTAGTTTTAGCTTGTGTTTTCTGTTCTTAGTGCAATAGTGTAGATTTTCTTTAGTGTGTTTTTACATGTGCTATTTATAATATTTATTCTATATTGTATTTGTATATTATTGTTCATATTTTATATTATTGTATCTCTGCTCTTGTTAAATTTTTTATATATATATATATATATGATTGTATATATTTTTTGCCACTTTTAAGTATATAGTGTAACTTATACTGTTTTGAGCAGAATTGTGTGCATTGATTGATTTTCATCTATTATTCAAATGTTCTAATGAAGGATTTATGAAATGGAGAAATGTAAGTTTCTCTTTCACTTACATTACATTGTTATAATAAGAAATTGCTGTTTGTGCAGAATTTTTTTTTTTTTTCCTTCGGCGGGGTGTGCGGGGGGCAACTTATAGCTAGACTTTCATTATCATTCTAACAAAAATAATTCCTTATATCAATCAATGGAGTCAGAAAAAAACACACGGAATACCTTAATCCAGTGGTTCCCAAACTTTTTCAGTCGGGACCCCCTTGGGTATTGGAAATATTTTCGGGACCCCCCAACCCGGTTCCCATCTATATTGGTAGGATTAATTGTATATTGTTGTAAAAACATTACATTTTCTCTGCTAATAATAATAAGATACAAAGATCCAACTATCATTTTATATTTTATTATGGATTACACATGAACAAAAGTGAAAAATAGATTTTTACATTCAAATTTCTTGAAATTGAGAACTTGGTCTCCAAGTGACGTTTCATCTTGTTTGGTTTCATGCTCGCTCCTGCTAAGGTTTTGAGACAGAGGACACACACTGGTCGTTCCTCCCCACCTACCACGTTAGATGTGAAGCCAAGGGAGATCTATGACTCATAATACTTTCTTGATTTGGGCTTAGTTGCTGCAAGGCTTGTCGTAGGCTCATCCACTTTTCTTTTAACTGACGGCTGTGTTAAAAACTTCTCCATTTTGTAGATTTATTTTCGAGCAGTGTTTGTTTACAATTTCTTCCCGCGCCCCCCCTGCTGTACCTCCGCGACCCACGGGAGCAACACGCAAAATCCTTTTTGTCTCGTTCGTTCGCCTCCGTCTTTGAGGAGGGACACTAAATGTACCCCCTTACACATCGAACGAAAGAGCACAATAAAATAAATATATACGTTCAAAGTACTACTCACCTCCAGCGCTAAGAACTCCACCTCTGCCTCAGGTAGCACATCTCGATCATGGGTTTGGGGTGCTCAGTGCGTGCGCATGCTCAGTAGCGCTAGGTAGCAAAATTCGACCAAGTACCCCTGACAGGTAGCATTGTGTTGATACAGGCTCTTTGAGCACATTTTCAGATTTGATTTAGTTTGACAGCCCTTATATTGAAATCTTAACATTTTTTAAGGTGATTAGGCTACATGGAATTCTTTAAATGACTTACAATAGCTAAATATACATCTTCACATAAAACAACCAAAGGTTGACACAGGCAATAGTAATGAAAGTTACTTTTTTTAATTATTATGTAAGCATTTTCAAGGATATGCCAACAGAAAGGCACCTCAGGACGACAATAATTCGGATATTACTAAATCGCTTCCATATAATATAAGGACTTCAGAAATAGTAGGCAAGAGGATTTTTTTAACTGACAGTTGAAAACACTGTAGGATTTGTCCTATATTGCAACATGGTCAAAAAGACAAAAACAAAGAACTGTTATCAATTTTGATGATGAGGAACATTTTAACAGAGTGTTTGCTTTTTCTCATGCAGAGGGTACTTTTCTTTGTTCATCGGATGTGTTTTGACATGTGTAGGTGAAAAGGCCAAGCCGCATAATAGATTTATAGCATTTTGTAACATTAAAAAAATAGTATAAAATCAAAGTGTGTTTTTTGAAAAAAAAAGCTTTGTGTAAAGTGTAGGCAGTTAGCTGAGTTCATCAGATGTGTTTTGACATGTGTAGGTGAAAAGGCCAAGCCGCATAATAGATTTATAGCATTTTGTAACATTAAAAAAATAGTATAAAATCAAAGTGTGTTTTTTGAAAAAAAAAGCTTTGTGTAAAGTGTAGGGCAGTTAGCTGAGTTCATCAGATGTGTTTTGACATGGGTAGGTGAAAAGGCCAAGCCGCATAATAGATTTATAGCATTTTTTAACACAAAAACAGTATAAAATCAAAAGGTGGGTTTTTTTGAAAAAAAACGCTTTGTGTTAAGTGTAGGGCAGTTAGCTGAGTTCATCAGATGTGTTTTGACATGTGTAGGTGAAAAGGCCAAGCCGCATAATAGATGTATAGTATTTTTTAACACAAAAAAAATAGTATAAAATCAAAAGGTGGGTTTTTTGAAAAAAAAAGCTTTGTGTTATATAGGCAGGCCTTATATTAACACATCGAAGTTGGTTTGACAAAAAATCGTCCATCGAAGCCAGTGTTAAATAGATTTTTCGAATGTGTCGAATATCCAACGTCCAATATAAAACCAAATTTACCACGGTCAGATACCGAAGTAAAAGTACAAACACCACACTGTGAAAATACTCCATTACAAGTTAAAGTACTGCATTCATATGTTATTTAAGTAAAAGTATGTAAGTATTATTAGACACATGTACTTTATTATAATAATTAAAATGTCTTACGGAAGAGCAAACCTACCAAAATAAATATATTTATAAAAGTACATACATTGAATAATATGCCATTTAATGTACTGATTTAAATATGACCCATGCATGTGGGCACTATGAGTGGAGTGCACCAGCTGGGCGTAAAAAAGTAGGGCTTAACTCTAACGTCGGGCTTAGCTACGTCCTACTTAGTGATTCGAATTTACACCGAGTGCACCAAGCCTGACTAGTCTCGGGCGTGGCTGCTCCGGATCTTAAGATGCGCGTCCATGTGAATACACGCGAAACAGTAATTGTTGCCAAGCAACACACGTCTATATAATTTAATACTCAAACTCCTCCATTCACAGCAAGCTAAGAATTGAATAACGAATATGTATAACGGAAAGAAGAGAAAAAACTATTTTACTGATAGAGAGATTAGAACATTAATTGAAATGCAGAGCATAAAAACTCGCGAACTGACACATTTAATAATACCATGACAAACAAACACAAACTCGCAGCCTGGAAGTCAATCACTGGTGCGATAAATGACTTGGGTGATGGAGGGATACGGACGGTGGAAGAGTGTAGGAAAAAGTGGAAGGACCTACTATCCAGAGCCAAAAAGGATGCATCGGTTCTCAAAAACCCTCCGACCGGCGGAGGCCCTGCTCCAAAAACCTCTCCATACAGCGAAATCATTATTGCTATTTTTGGAGAGGATTCCCCCACTTTCACCGGGTTGAATGGGATCGACAGCTCAGAGCCTCAACCTCAACATTTGAAGAGGTTGACGCAGACGTGCCAGCTGTCACTAGTGGTAAGTCATTAATAGAGTAACATCACCCTACATTATCTATATACATATTACCCCGTGAGACATCAAGGCTAGCAAGATAACAATTGGCAATCGTGGCAGTTGATAGCAACTGACAATAACTTGCCATTTTACAGACTCAGAGGACCGCAGAGAAGAGGGAAGTCCCTCACCAAGAGCTACAGCGGGAACTGACGGAGAAATTGTTCGTGTGGAGGTGGAGACCGTCAAATTGAGAGCGGAACACGAACAAATTGAGATGGAGAAATTGAGACTCCAATAATAATTCTTAAGAATCAGCTACTAATCACTGAAGAAGACATGTGTTCACCGTTCTGTAATCATGTTGTACTTGTTTTTTATGTCAATTTCATGTTAATAGTTCTCCAAAATGTTGTTATTTAATGTTCTTGTGTTCTTTGAATAAAATAGGCCTAATGAAAATATGTGGTCACAAAGGGAGCTTATTGAAATGCAATTGCAAAAAAACAGCGTTCATATTACAAATATATAGGTCTATAGGTTGTTTATTATATGATTGCGGGTAAGTCGTCCACCGATATCTTCACGGATGCCAGCAGGAGCCACAGGGTTCTCATCCGCCTCCAGTGCCAATTCTCCTTGAAGGGGGATTCTCTTTTTCACCCAGATGTTGTGCAGCACCGCAGTGGCAGCAATGATCACTCAGACGCGCTCAGGGTGCATTCACATTTCACTGTGGAGGCAGTGAAACCTGAAAAAAACAATTTAGCCTATATCTACATTAAAAGGTCTCGCCTTTTAGAGAGGGAGAGAGAATTTCAACAAACAAACTAAGAACTCTGAGTTTCATGTGTTAGAGAGAGAGAGAGTTTCATGTGTTAGAGAGAGAGAGTTTCATGTGTTAGAGAGAGAGAGAGAGAGAGAGAGAGAGATGTGTTAGAGAGAGAGAGAGAGAGAGAGAGATGTGTTAGAGAGAGAGAGAGTTTCATGTGTTAGAGAGAGAGAGAGAGAGTTCATGTGTTAGAGAGAGAGAGAGTTTCATGTGTTAGAGAGAGAGAGAGAGAGAGAGTCATGTGTTAGAGAGAGAGAGAGAGAGAGTTTCATGTGTTAGTTAGAGTG
>NC_047518.2:47029696-47095401 GCF_902827115.2 Pseudochaenichthys georgianus | reverse complement strand
CTTCAATCCACTCAGCCGAACGCTCAATATATCACAGCTGCCGATAATAAGCAACCTCTAGCGGCACAAACCAACACACGCAAGCAACAAGTCAGTCCCCAATGGACACGCAGCAGTAACTTATTCACACTGTGTTCTAACAAACATTTACACAGCATGAATGAAGAAGTTACATACCGCTCGCTCTTGATGCTGTGTGGATTGTCCGTCAGTCCTTCTTTATCCTCCCGGCAGTACGCTGAAGTTTCCTTAATCCGCTCTCCAATACAGCTGCGAACACAGCACACAATGTTTCCTTTTAATTCCACAGCGTCCAGATCGATCCTAGGAATCTCCGTATATATCTTCGTTTTCCGTAGATCCACGCTGTGGTACAAACTTTTTTGTTGACTTAATATTGCGGCAGTAATCTTAAACAAAGTGCCGCGAGGGACTAAACAAGAGAAAAAACACTGTGGACGCGCAAAAACTCAGTCTTTCCAACACAGTATGCGTTTGACCTTTTATTTCCTTTCCAAAAATGCAATATTCCATATGAATGTACGTATCTCCTTGTATGCGTGCCTGAGTGCCTGCGTGAGTGCGTGCGGTCAACAAAAATTGTCCTTCTCTAGCTCACTCCCCCATCTATTGCCACCTGCACAGGTAAAAGCAACCGGATATAAGCACAAACGTCACCACCCCAATGCAATGACACGCCCACCACCTATAGTGACTCAAAAAACATGTATCTTAACAAACACAGAAATGGCTTCATATGTGGCTCCTACAGTAATAAAACGAACACCATTTATATGTATTTTTGGAAGTTTTCTTTCCATTAGATTAGGGGTGGGGAACCTTTTTCCTCTCGGGGGCCATTTCAATTTTTTCAACATCCTCCGAGGGCCGTACAAATGATTGACCTCTGCTTAAAAAGACTAAAATCACAGCCCATTCATTTGGCCTTTCTTTCATGCTGTGTAAAGAAAAAGCAACCTCTTAATCCAGAGATCTCACCATGACACGCGCATGCATGCACGTGCACGGTGTGGCATGACCACCAAAACAGAAAGATATGGACACAAGATGTGTGCAAATGTATTTAGTTTCCTATCCATGTGAACATAATTTAAGTGGGGGGGGGGGGGGCCTAACCTCCTCTAGGGGGGGGGGATTAATTAAGTGACTCTTTTCTTTTCTGACTTTATGGGTATTTGACTTAATATTATTAAGATAAAGCTTTGAAACAATCTCAATAATTGGCAGCAAAAATGTAAGGTTTTTTGAATGCATAAAAGGATACATGTTGAGATAGGAAGTTCTAATATCTTAAGAGAAGAGCTTGAATATTAAAAATACAAACTCTTTTGGCTCCTTCCTGTCTGGGTCTTTCTTGGCTTTGCTATCTTCTAGCTCTATTCAGGTTTTTGGAGTGTTTTTCTAGCTCTATCCCTGATCATTTTCAGAGCCTGAAGGCTCTATGCGGACTATCTTCTGGTTCTCCTCTGGATCCATCCACTATCTCTGTCTCTGTCCAGTCAATTACACTTGTGTTACTGGAGCAGGTAAAGCATACAACAGATACTTTCAGCATTATCGGAGCACGCAGTGGAAGCTTGGATGAAACACAGCGGACTTCTAAACAATGAACACCCGCAACTTGGGAGAAATAAAGTTGGGTTTTATGCGTTCTAATATTGCAATGCAAACCCATGATGTAATGACAGTAATTCAGAATAATTGAGTCATTCAATGCTCATTTCAGTCGATTTAATCAAACAAAACACAAATATACTGGACATGGCCTCAAGACTAACCTCTTCACATTCTGTTGAAATAGTCAATTACTAGCCTTATCTCACACATTGCTGTTTTGAATCATTAATATGTGGATGACAGTTGAACTGCATGATGTAACATGTATGCCATCTGCTGGAAAGAAGACGTATTGCTCTGTTGGCGTTGTTTAGACCAGTGTTTTTCAAAGCAGGGGCCCGAGGGGGGTCAAAGTTTGAGGGAAAGGGGAATTTAAAAAAAATGTTAATGTTACATTTTTTAGATGTTATTAATAACTGCAAATCTATCAATCTATGTGTCCTTTGATATATATATTCAATTTTTTTTATTTTTTCATATTTTATTTTTTTGTTTTTAATTCACACGACCGCCCTTCAAGCCAATCAGAATCGAGCTGCCGCTACTGAGAGTGAAACTGAGTATCTGCTCAGCTTTTGGAGCATGTGAGAGCTAGTGAATATTTCGCTCTGCAGCTGGATGAGAGCACGGATGTAGCATATATTGTTGTTTATATATATGAATATAAATACTGTTAATATTACTGTTGAATATTATATATAAATAGCTTTCAAAAATGCTACAAATATATTTATTTATTGATATTACTGTTCAAAATCATATAATATTATAAAGACAGAAATCACTTTAAAAATGCTTTAAAATATGTTTACTGTTGATATTACTGTTTAATATTGTGTTAAGAATGTTTATAACAGAAGACACCATCAATGTAATGAATGACAAACAAAAGATAAATACAAAAATTAGAAGAATAACTGATTATTAATTATTAATACAAATATATATTAAGAAAATGTATTAAGCTTTATGATTAATTTGTCATATTTTCCATCATAATGTACTCATCATTTAAATAAAAAAAAGGCAACAGGGGGTCCCCACCAGACGATAATGCTATATGGGGGTCCTTGGCATGGCAAAGTTTGGAAACCCCTGGTTTCAACAACAAAAACAGAGTGAAGCTCTCATTTGATCAACAATCTTTGAGTACAGACACCGTCCTGCAGAGAGCAGACAACCCCACAGCACGTTGTTGGTCTAGCATCACTTTACAAAACGTTTGCATTAAGACACTAAGACTAGCTGGTCCCTTGTAAAGGTGAGTCCACCTTAAATGAGCAGTGGGTGATCAGCAGGTGAAAGGCAGGACACGGGAACTTGGTCCTGAGGAGATGTAACGATTATTAAACAAGAAATAGTCTCAAGGGGTCGAAGAAATGAACATTTGTGATTATTAGAGAATCGTTTGCAGGTGGGTGAAAACAGGCTTAGGGAGTAACGTATTACATGTAACGGCATTAGGATACAAAATAGACAAATGTATTCTCTTACCAACACACTTGGTCTTTTTAAACGATTATGCCATTTAAGTCTTTTGTCACAAACTTTGCAGATCTATTTTTCCTCTCCTGTGTGAATTCTCATGTGTGACTTTAAACTTCCACTCCGTTCAAAAGCTTTCTTACAGACTGAGCAGCTGTGTGGTTTCTCTCCTGTGTGGACTCTCATGTGTGACTTTAAATTGCCACTCTGTGTAAAAGCTTTCTTACAGACTGAGCAGGTGAATGGTTTCTCTCCAGTGTGGATTAGCATGTGTTCTTTTAAACTTCCACTCTGTGAAAAAGATTTATTACAGACTGAGCAGGTGAATGGGTTCTCTCCTGTGTGGGTTAGCATGTGTACCTTTAAATATCCACTTGATGAAAAATATTTCTTACAGACTGAGCAGCTGAATGGTTTCTCTCCTGTGTGGACTCTCATGTGTCTCTTTACACTTTCACTATTTCAAAAAGGTTTCTTACAGACTGAGCAGCTGTGTGGTGTATATCCTGTGTGGAGTCTCATGTGTATCTTTAAATATCCACTCTGTGAAAAAGCTTTCTTACAGACTGAGCAGCTGAATGGTTTCTCTCCTGTGTGGACTCTCATGTGTATCTTTAAATGTCCACTCCTTGAAAAAGCTTTCTTACAGACTGAGCAGCTGAATGGTTTCTTTTCAGCACTACGTCGTGGATCACTGACAGATTCATGTCTATTTTTCAGTGAGTTTGAGCCTGAGGCAGGTTCTCTGGTCTTCTTCCAATCAGCACTGTCTTCAGTGTCAGGTTCAGAAGAGTCTTCAGTGTCAGGTTCAGAAGAGTCTCCAGTGTCAGGTTCAGAAGAGTCTTCAGTGTGGTCCTCAGCCTTTGGTTGCAAACTGCTCTCTGTATCTGAGTTCCTGGCTGGTTCTGGTCCTCGACAGTCATCTCCATCAGCTTCTGTTTCCATGTGTTCAGTTTGTCTTTGATGAGGCTGAGAGGACTGAGGTTTCTCTTCATCATCTTCACTCTTCACAGGGTTAGGAGTGAAAGTGGACTTGGTGATATCAGCCTCCTCCAGCTCCTGAAGCTGCTCTCCCTCCTGTTCCTGCTTAATGTGTGGGGGGGGCTCTGGGTCCTCCTGGTCCAGACTGGTGCTGCACTCCTGCTGGTCAGGGAGAAGCTCTTCTTTAACCACCACCAGCTGCTGGACGTCTGCAGGAAACAGGAAACACAGTCAGAACAAACTGTTAAGTGTTAGCATTTAAAAACCTCATCACCATTACAATGGGAGACATTTTGCAGCCCTAATTAATGCCTTTGTTTTTATATTTTCACATCATCTTTCTTAGTCCCACCTATTGTGTATTTGTGTTGGCTCAAGTCACCTCATGTAGCCCAGCCCCTTTCCACTTCCAGTTCAAAATGTAAAAGGGTTTTTTCTTCTGGCGTAGCACTAGCCGCAATGTAAACAATTGTATTTGGGATCGTTCACAGATACACTACTCCTACAGTATAGAATGAAAATACTCTGTTACAAATTAAAATCCTGCATTCAAACCTTATTTAAGTAAAAGTATGCAAGTATTAACAGAACATTTGACGGCACCTTCTTATGTAACGGTAATGATGGTGCAGTAAAATGTTCCCTGTCAGTGTTTAATTTATGTTGTTTCTTGATTATTTTGTATGTTGCATTTTACTGCTGTACATGTTCAAAGTTGCGCTTGTATAAATTATTATGGATGAGGGAACCTGCTAAATGTTCAAATGTGTGTTTTTTTATATACAGTTTGGACACCTTCTCGTTCAATGTTTTTTGCTTATTTTAATTTGTTTCTACTTTGCAGATTAACACTGAAGACATCACAACTATGAAAGAACACATATGGAATTATCTAGTTAATAAAAAAGTGTTAAAAAAATCAAGAATATAATTTTTGTTTTAGATTCTTCAAAGTAGCCCCTTTTGCCTTGATGACAGCCCTGTTTGACTGCTGTTGTAATTAGGGATCGACCGATATGGCTTTTTCAAGGCCGAAACCGATACCGATTATTAGTAATCAAGGAGACCGATAACCGATATTTGGAACCGATATACATTTGCAGTAAAATCTGAAAATATATAGTGTCAAAATGTAGAATAACACAAACTGCAACACAACTTCTTTGAAATGCATTTAAGCATATATTATGTTTAATGAACTTTTAAACATCTTACAACTGGTTTCCTCTCTGTGCCCTTTTCTTTAGTGCAGCCATCTGCTATGAGTTAGAGAGAGACAAGAAGTGGGGCTGCAGGCTGACATGCTTAACTAACAATAACGCTTAATTTATTATATCAAACCAATGCCTGTCTATCTAGCATAAAATCCCAATAAATTGCTAGCAACTGCAAAACACTAGTGCTAGCTAATGTTTTGCAAACTATTAAAAGTGAGGCTATTACAGTAGACCTAACGTTAGTCTAGTAGCCTCACTTCTAATATGTTGCTAAACATTAGCTAAATACATGTTGATTAGCTAATGAGCTTCACATATCAACCTGAAAAACTGCGAGGCTCCACTCGCAGCCCCCCCTCCGCACCACAGTAACTCCACTGCGAGACGCTGCACGCACCCCCAACTCTGACTGACTTCCCGCGTCCCTGTGTAACTGGGAAGCTGATAGAATTGGATCAATAGATCGTGCTGTTTTTGCAACTTCAGCATAGGGGATTGGGATGTTTATTGAACTTCGACTTTCAACTGATTTACCTTCGAAACACATGTATGGCTCTGCCGCTCAGCGCTGCTGCTTGCCTCTGTCTGCGTTCTTCGCACCTGCCTGTAATCTGAGAAGGTCCCGCCTCTATGGCAGGCTCCCGCCCGGAAAATCTTCAGTGTTGATTGACACTTCAGTAATAGCCTATCAGATAGCGCTGTGGGCGGGACATTGCTCGTGTACAGAGAGTGGTGACTGCAGCCAGAGAAACCGCCGCATCAGAGCCAAAGTGTTATCGGCAATTTTATAAAAAAAAAGGCTGATATCGATAATCGGTCAAATGCGGAATATCGGTCAACCCCTAGTTGTAATCCATATTATAGCAAGAACGACTCAACTCAGTAAAGAGAAGCGACCGTCCATCATCACTTTAAGAAATGAAGGCCAGTCGATCCGGAAAATGTCAAGAACTTTGAATGTATCCTCAAGTGCAGTCGCAAAAACCATGGAACGCTATGATGAGACTGGCTCTCATGAGGACCCCCCCGGGAAAGGAAGAGCAAGAGTTACCTCTGCTCAGAGGATAAACACATCAGAGTTACCAGCCTCAGAAACCGCAAATCAAAGCACCTCAGATTAGAGCCCACTTAAATGATCACAGAGCTCAAGTAGCAGACAATCTCAACATCCACTGTTCAGAGGAGACTGCGTGAATCAGGCCTTCAAGGTCCAATTGCTGCAAAGATCCACTACTGAGGATGAACAACAGAAGAAGAGAATTGTTTGGGCCAAGAAACACAAGGATTGGACAGTGGAAATCTGTACTTTGGTCTGATGGGTCCAAATGAGAGATTTTTGGTTCCACCCTCCGTGTCTTTGTGAGACGCAGAGAAGGTGAGCGGATGGTTTCTGCATGAGTGGTACCCACCGTGAAGCATGGAGGAGGGGGTGAGATGGTGGGGGGGCTTTACTGGTGTCACTGGTGGTGATTTATTCAGAGTTCAAGGCACCCTTAACCAGCATGGCTACCACAGCATTCTGCAGTAGCCAGCAAAATATAAATCATATTCTGGATTTGTTAACACTTTTTTGTTAACTAGATCATTCCAGTTAAAGGTGGGGTAGGTCAGTTTGAGAAACCGGCTCGAGATGCTCTTAACATCCCGATAGCAATGAATATCTTAAGTGCTTTGCGTATTTTCAAATTCTAGCACACTCGAGCTGTTTTCTCCAAAATTACCAACACCACCTTTAATGTGTTCTTTTATGGTTTTGATGTCTTCAGTATAAATCTAGAAAGTAGAACCAATTTAAATAAATAAAAAACTTTGAAAGAGAAGACGTGTCCAAAGTTTTGACTGCGACTAATACTAGTGTATATCTCTCTCAAAATATATATATTCTGTGTGTATATATATATATATATATATATATACACAGAATATATTATAAATACATGTTGGCAATAATTGATTGATGAGATTTTAAATTCATTTATATTAATGTTTTAATTACTTAATGACCTTTGTACTAGTTCCCTTATTCTTTATCAAGTAACATTTTAGATGTGTTTAATTGATTATTGAACATATTTATTAGGGATGCTCCGATCGCCAATTTTGGGGCCGATCGCCAATCGCCGGAATCAGTATCGGCCGATACCGATCAGATCGAGTGGGCGGGGCCTATGGGGATCTTCCATTTAAAGTGATGTTTAAAACTCAGTTAATGGGCTCATTCACTGGAGCTTCCACAAACAACAACCAACATAATTATTACATTCAAATGAAGTACATTATTCAGGTTTACATTAACTGTGGATAAGAACACGGGAGAGATGAGCGGAAGCACTCTCTCCCTCTCCGTCTCTCCCTATCTCTCCTCTCTCTCTCCTCTCTCTCTCCCTCTCTCTCTCTCTCTCTCTCTCTCCTCTCCCTCTCTCTAGTATCTCATGCAGCTCACTGATCCAGTGATGAGTGACCCGACAGTGAAGAATCAACATATGTATAACTAGTTTAGCTTGTTCCAGAGGTAGATCAAATAGCTGAGTGTGTTAGGTCTAACTCTGTGTGTTTCGCTCCGCTCACCGGTCCGTCACAGCGGGTGGAGCTGCAGGATTTCTGCTTCACACACGTTGCATACCGCTCTTTTATTGTCCTTTTTGGACACCTTAAAATGCTGCCAGACCGGTGAAGCCATTTTGGTGAGCTTGTTTTGCCGCGCACAGAGAAAAGTGTCATGTATTTTACGTCATCATTTTACGTTATGTGATCGGCTCTCGCGATCGGCATTTTTAGAGAGCCAGATCGATCGGTAGAGAGTGAGTAGGTGGCCGATCGATCGGAGCATCCCTAATATTTATTCATTGATTTCTTTATGAATTATTCTCCCATAATTTGAATTAATCCAAAGTATTTGTTTTTATTTGCTTTTACACATTTAAAAAGAAAAAGTGAATAAAGAAGCACATTAAAACTAAAGTATCAATGTATGTCACATTTAACCAACTACAGTGGAGTGCACCAGCTGGGCGTAAACTGGGCGTAACTCTACGTCCGTCGTAGAACCGAAGGTTAAGACCAAACTAAAGTTATGACTAGTGCACCACTTAGACTCAAGCCCTGTATGCGTTGCGCCCGGGTGTAACTTTTACGCCAAGTATGGAGCAGGCGTAAATCGAAAGACAGACTAGTATCCATAGTAACGTAAAACAGGCAAGAAGGATAATAACGATGGCAGGGCGTCTTGTTTACATGTTTAACAATGCAAGGGCATTAAGAAGAGAAAGAGTCGTCCGTGATCGAACAAACCCACTGGACATCTATTCAGTGAACTGAAGAGAGGTTTAGTTTCGGCAGACAAGCCCTTTTGATTTAATCGAGGAGATCTCCCCTCAACTCCAGCACGGATCAGACCGAAACGCTGCGCTCTCCCCAACCTTGCAGGTGCTGATTGCGCTCAGATTCTACGCGAACGGGGCCTTTCAAAATACTGTGGGAGACATGATTAATGTTCATCGCACAACTGCATGTCGGGCTATAAGACAAGTTTCATTGGCCCTCCAGCACCGCCTTAGGAACTATATTCACCTACCCACACAAGAAGAAGCAGCGAAATCCAGGCAAGATCTTTTGTTAAAATCAGGTATACCTGGTATTGTCGGATGCATCGACGGTACTCATGTTCGCATTCAGGCCCCCTCTGAACATGAGTATTTGTATGTTAATAGAAAGGGTTACCATTCTATAAATGTTCAAATTGTGTGCAACTCGGACATGGGCATTGTCGACCTCGTTGCAAGATGGCCTGGGTCGACCCATGATGCTCGCATCCTGAGAGAGAGCGCCCTTCAACGGGAATTTGAGGCAGGGAGAGTGAATGGCCCGAGACTAGTCAGGCTTGGTGCACTCGGTGTAAATTCGAATCACTAAGTCGGACGTAGCTAAGCCTGACGTTAAGCCCTACTTTTTTACCCCCAGCTGGTGCACTCCACTCCTAGTGCCCACATGCATGGGTCATATTTAAATCAGTACATTAAATGGCATATTATTCAATGTATGTATTTTTATAAATATATTTATTTTGGTAGGTTTGCTCTTCTGTAATACATTTTAATTATTATAATAAAGTACATGTGTCTAATAATACTTACATACTTTTACTTAAATAAGATATGAATGCAGCACTTTAACTTGTAATGGAGTATTTTCACAGTGTGGTGTTTGTACTTTTACTTCAGGATCTGCTACCTGCAGCAAGTGCTGATAAAGGGTCTAAAGTGTTATTAATGTGATAATAAAGTGCTACTGAAGAGTGTAAAGTGTTAATTAAGGGTAAAGGGAACAGACCTGCTCTGTGGATCCGAAGCTGAGGCTGTAAAACAGCGTCCAGTAGCTTCTGGAGTCTCTTGTTCTCCTCTTTGGAAAGAAACAGCTCCTCCTCGAGCTCTGCTATTGTTTGTTCAAACAGAGCAAATGTCTCTTCATTAGCAGCAGTGAGTCGCTGCTTCTTCAACGACAGCAGCATTTGGACTTTACTCATGTTTCCTAGATCACCTTTTCCTGCAGACTCCGTTAAACACACCGTTTCTCTCTGCATCAAACTCTCAATCTGACTCGTGTTGCTAACGTGTTTCCAGCTAGCATGCTAAGCTAGCTTCTATAGTCCGAGGTAAACGCTCCAGAAGAAAGAGCACACAGTTAGTGATGTTACGTATTGTGCCGAGGCTTCGGAGCGTGTGTCGAGTAATCCCCGAAGCTTTTTGTGAAGCATGTATCGAGGCTTGTATCGTTTTGGGCCAGTGACGTCATCGATGACAAACGAAGCCTCGCTGCCTGTCGATACCACGTGACTGCTTCACGAAGCGATTCAGATCGGTTGAACCGTTGAACCCATGGATGGTTGAACCACAGTGCTGATATTACCCATGCCATGGATGTATTTATAAGAACCATATTACCCCTCCTGTACCCGGGCCCGGTGACACGATGGAATCAAGAGAGCTCAGACCCTCACTTATATAGAGGTCAAAACATGTCATAAGTATAAATAGATACAAGCATAAATAAATGTAGGAATAAAAACATGAATAAATATGTCGCAGTGTTTTCAGAGAGATTCAGCGTGTGTGCTGTGGCTCAGCTGGAAAGCAGTTGACTCATGACCGCAGGGTCTCTGGTTCAACAATACGTCTTTTTTGTTGTTTATAAAAGCTACAGCTAAATGAGATAATGTAGTTAATAAATGTATTCTTTGATATGGTTTAGCTTTTCTCAGGCTACAACATGGTTACGTTTAAGAATATTATTAAGGAATACAAATCCCTCTTTGCAATGTTTACCAGCCTCCTTAGGCTTTTCAATCACAATCATTAAACTGGAATAAAAACAATATTGTTAACATGAAGATATGATTTAATGTTCGTTGTTTAGAGTTATTCTAAGGCTTTACTCAATGGGAACTCGGTATGAGATACAGCACACTGTTGAGATGTCCAATCTGCATGTTTTACACACTTTGACCAGCAGGGGGGTTTGTGTTCAAATGAAGCCCTTGATGAAGCCTCATGAGATGAAGCCTTTTGCGAACCAATTGGCTGGAAAGCTTCAAAGCTTCATAAGGCTTCATCTCGCCATCACTACACACAGTCCATTCGGAGGTTTATCCAGACACACAGATGATGGATCAGTAGAGCTGGAGCTCACACACACTTTCTCAGGAACACAGAGAGAGAGAACCGTAGCGAGGAGACGCCACGTGGATCAAGGTTCTTCGTCTTCGTCTTCTTCTTCTTCTTCTCTCGGTTTTTGGCGGATTGCAAACAGCTTTAAGGTGCATACCGCCACCTACTGTACAAGAGAGTGTATCACCATATCATCCTATCAGCACTTGTGGAATTATACCATTGTGTTGTTTACGTTGTTTTAAATTCTTCCAATCAATCCTGTTCCACTCAAATACTTAAGAATGGCCTTCCTGCCTCTCTTACCCCCTCGCCTTCTGTTCCCAGTGTCCCCATCAGGCTCCACTCCCTTCCTGCCTCTCTTACCCCCTCACCTTCTGTTCCCAGTGTCCCCATCAGGCTCCACTCCCTTCCTGCCTCTCTTACCCCCTCACCTTCTGTTCCCAGTGTCCCCATCAGGCTCCACTCCCTTCCTGCCTCTCTTACCCCCTCACCTTCTGTTCCCAGTGTCTCCATCAGGCTCCACTCCCTTCCTGGTAGCTCTCACCCCCTCACCTTCTGTTCCCAGTGTCTCCATCAGGCTCCACTCCCTTCCTGGTAGCTCTGACCCCCTTTAAAATGTTACACATCTTTCCGACATTATTCGTTTAAAACAACTTTTAAATCTGATTCTTACTTTTAGAGATATTAAACATTGTTCAGACCTTGGTACAGAGGCCTTCTTCAGATGTTAACATGAACTGAGTGCGTGATGTCACAGCTAGAGGGTAAGAAATCTTGAAATGTGCCTTCATATTTTTTTAAACTGCCATAATTCCCAAACCCTACATTCCTGAGACATAATCCTGGCGGTTAAAATTAAAACTATGACCCAGGACGAGATAGTCCTTGTAGCCTCTAACACCTTTGAATCCGAATGGATCGAGACTTCTAAAAAGACGTTGTTTGAACTCTGTCCTGAAACCAAGCAGCGGTGTGTGACCTTTAAAGGCAACCATAAGGATGCAAACAATATCAAAAGCTGTCTAAAAGTACTAAATGAATGCGGTGAAAACATCCCCCGTTTTGTCTCCCACTACCTGGATGAGCTGCCGCCGGTTACGTTTAACAACCTGGATGTGTCCAACCTGCTGAGCAAGATGGAGCGACTGCACAGCGAGGTTTGCGCATTAAGACACGTAGTGGAAGTTCAGGCAGATATCGGTCAGAACCTGCGTGCTGTGGCTGCGACCATGGACAGCAGAGTTGCTGCCGTAGAACGCCAGTTGGAGCCGAGTCATGGTGGAGGACTGGCTGTACCAAGTGACGCTGAAATTACCTGTGGGAGCGCTCAGGGTGATGGCCAGGATGGTGCGGTGTCGGTGAAGGATGCGAGCCCCCCCGGCTCTTCTACTGATGTACATCCCAACTGTGTTGACCCGCTCGCTGCGTCAGGGACCGTGAGTGCCTGTGTGAGCCCTGGAGGAACTGCGGTAAATTCGCAGGTATGGAGTCAAGTTGTGAAACAGGGCCGAGGTCGGAGGAATAGGGCCGAGGGCCAGTCTGCCTTATCTAAACAGCTTGTTGGGAAACCTGAACGGAGGATGCCTAAGCCTATTGTTGGCACTGCTGCACAAGGGAATATAAAAGTGATCCGTACGAAGTTGGTGAGTGTTTTTGCTACCAAATTCTCGCCAGACCTTGACGCTGAGACACTGTCCGAATATCTAACTGAACAACTCGGCCGTGATGTTAACTGTCACCGTATTGACACTGCGAGCAGCAGATATAGCTCGTTTAAAGTGTGTGCTGAGTGCAATGAAGTTGCGGAGATGTTTAACCCAGAACTCTGGCCTGAAGGCTCAGTTGTGAGGCGATACTATGAACCACGTAAAGCGGAGGTGATAGGGGCTAGCAGAGCTAGACCTTTTGCTGGTGCGAGGGTACTGAATGGGGCTACGGCTGAGCTGCTTAGCTAAACGTTATGCGGGTTGGATCATTTAACTGTCGCGGGCTGCGCCTGGGCAACAGCGCTGCTGATAGGATCCGACGTGTAGTGGTGGACAACTTGCTACAAAAATGTGACATTTTATGCTTGCAAGAAACTTTCTTACCTAAGCAGGACTTGGGAAAGTTGAACTCTCTTAATGACAATTTTCACGGGGCTGGTGAGTCCACTACGGACCTATCTCTGGGAATAGTGAGAGGAAGGATAGCAGGGGGCGTGGCTATCCTGTGGCACAAAAAGCTGGACGCTGTCATTAATGTCATCAGGCTTGAAGTTGACTGGTGTATTGCTGTACAGATCAAAATGAATAACAAGGAGTTTAGCATTCTCAATGTATATACACCATATGAGTCACAGCATAATGAAGATGAATACCTGAACAGACTTGCTTTTATACATTCTTTTATTGTTGATAATCATTCCTCCAGTGTTTATGTAGTGGGTGATATGAATGCTGACATATCAGACAAAAGGTCCTTGTTTGCTAAGCATATGCTACAGTTTTGTGATGATAACAATCTTATATTATCAAGCCAAATACTTCTGCCTACAGATAGCTATTCATATATAAGCGAGGCCTGGCATACAACTTCATGGCTTGACCATTGCATAAGCACTGCTAATGCCCATGACATTGTAAGATCAATTGAGATTGTGTATGAGGCATCAATGTCAGATCACATTCCTTTTATAATGTCACTAGATTGTGATAGTCTCCCTGAGATGTCTCAGGAGGCTAAACATGCCTGTACCACTAAAGTGGACTGGTCCAAGCTCACAAATGAGGATAGGCTATTGTACTATGGGAGAACTGATGTCCTATTAAGTGATGTATATCTACCCAAAGTGGCAACTCTGTGTGTTGATGTGGGTTGTAATGAAAGCTCTCACCGTGAAGACCTCTGTAACATGTATGATTGTATTGTGGGAGCTGTATGGGAGGCCAGTATACCGTGCTGTACCTACTCTAGGAAGAGACACAACGTCAAGCCAGGGTGGAATACACATGTGGCTGATCAATACGCTGAAGCCAAGAATGCTTTTGGGGCCTGGGTCCAGGCAGGAAGGCCCAGAGAGGGGCCTGTCCTGGATCTCAAAAAGCGTACACATGCTAGATATAAATATGCAGTTCGTTATGTCAACAAACACACAGAAACATTGAGAGCGGACTCGATGGCTGAAAAGCTCCTTCATAATGATGTGACTGGCTTCTGGAAGGAGGTGAGAGCTCTGAACAGGGCCAGTACGTCATTACCGTGTACCATAGAGGGAGTATCTGGAGCCGATAACATAGCTGAGTTGTGGAGGCAACATTACTCTACTATACTTAATTGTGTTAAAAGTGACCCCTACAAAGTTGGTAGTGTTGTGAAAAGTGACACAGTGGGAATCACAGCTAAAGAGGTTTATCGAGCAATTGAACAGCTAGCTGATAACAAAGCATGCGGCTCTGACCGAATCACTGCAGAGCACCTTAAACTGGCAAGCCCGAAGGTTGCAGTTCTTCTTGCCATTTGTTTTACCGGCCTCATGACTCATGGTATGTTGCCAGACTCCATGTTGACGGTTACCTTGGTCCCTGTCATTAAGGACAAAGCGGGCAAGGTAGGGAGCTTGGATAACTATAGACCAATTGCTCTGGCCAGTGTGTTATCCAAAGTCCTGGAAAGAATTTTGTTGGATAGACTATGTTCTTATTTATGTACCTCAGATAACCAGTTTGGCTTCAAGGCTAAGCATGGTACTGAGCTATGCATCTATGCTTTGAAGGAAATGGTAGAAACATATAGAAGACAGAATTCCACTGTTCTGATTGGTTCATTGATGCCTCTAAGGCTTTTGACCGAGTTAACCATCACAAACTGTTTTTAAAATGGAGACAAAGAGGTGTGCCTAACAGTATAATTAGGATCCTGGCTTATTGGTATGCCAACCAGAGCATGCGGATCAAATGGGGGAATGCAGTCGCGGCGCCATTTGGTGTTGGTAATGGAGTCCGCCAGGGGGGGCTCCACTCACCGAGCCTTTTTAATATCTATATGAATGATCAGATGATTTAAGTGTCTGTAAAACAGGGTGTGTGATTGGTCATGTGATTGTAAACCATCTTATGTATGCCGATGATCTGGCAATTGTTTCTCCTAGTTGCTGGTTTTCAACAGTTGCTAAATGTTTGTTCTGATTACGGAGTCAAATTTGACGTTAAATACAATGCTAAGAAGAGCGCTGTAATGATCTGTAGAGCAAAAGGGGATAAGAACCTTTGTTTTCCAACATTCTATCTGTCAGGACAGGTGCTGTCTGTTTGCTGTAACACGAAGTATCTGGGACACATCATCACAGATGAAATGGCTGATGATGATGATATGTATAGACAGCGGCGTGTCTTATATATACAAGCCAACATGTTGGCTAGAAAATTCTCTTGGTGTTCAGATGAGGTTAAGGTGAACCTCTTTAGAGCGTATTGCACTCCTCTCTATACTGCCCCCTTGTGGGTCAAGTATAAGAAGGCGAGCCTCCGGAAGCTCCAGGTTGCATATAATGACTGTTTGCGTATACTGCTTAGAAAACCAAGGTGGTGCAGTGCAAGTGAAATGTTCTGTAATGCACGAGTCAACACGTTCCATGCTCTTTTGAGAGGTCTGATGTACAAATTCATCTGTCGATTGAATGTTTCTCATAACTCTGTCATTATGCTGCTTTCAAATCCGTGTCTCAGTGCTGTACGATACCAGTCACCTCTGTGGAAACATTGGTATGGCTGCCTTTTTTTAGTTTGTATTTGAGTGTTGTATGTTTTGTAATAATGGACCAAGAGTCTCTTTAAATAAAGATGATGATGATGATAATGTGTCATGACAAACGTAGGAAAACATCTCGTAGCTTGAAAAAAGACAAATAATTAAGCAATAATAATTAAACAAAATGCCTCTTGAGGGCATGAAGTGACAAACACTGTCAACATGCCTCCATTAAAGCCCATTGTAATGTCAGGCTGATATTTCCTCACGGCAGCAGCCGCACACCTTTAGTTAAACTGCCAAAAAGGCCACATTATTAATTAATCATCAGACTACATTCATATTTTAATAGTAAAACAATAAAAGCAATGAATGATAACACTTTACTTTATTCAACATAAAACCAAATGAACCTTAATAAGATATGGATATTAAGAAGGCCTTCAAAAATGATACTGATGTATTGATGAAAGGCCGGCATTTTTTACGTTTGCTTACCGAATAATGTAGAACCTCCCAAATATGCAAAAAAACAACATAGTATAGTATTTGGAATATATGCAAAAAAAGACATACTGTAGCATAGCATGTCCAAACTTCGCACAAAAACAGCATAATATAGTACGTTGAATGCAGGCAAAAAAACACAGAATACTTTAGTCTGTCAGAAATATGAAAACAACATATATGTCCAAGAAATATGTTGAAAATATGTAAAAACAAAAACCACAAAAAAACACGTTTGGTTCTTTGATCAAATATTTCCTCAACAGAATCATAAAGCTGGACTGAGTTTGATTAAGGGGAGGTTATCGTTTAACTTAAGTAAGAAGGGAGGGGAAACATTTAAATATAGCATGATAGGTCTCCTTTAAGTTCGGAGGACATAGGATATTATTTATCAGGAACGAAAGTGCTAGTCAGAGGATTAGTGCTTCCTCTTTGATAACTTAATAATTCCATTCAAGTATTTAAGAAACATGTCACCAAAATACACCGTAGCTTGTAGGAACAAGACAAGGAGAAGGGAGGGGAAACTTTTTTTTTTCATATTTCAAAGTCAAAACCATATACTGTACAATTTTTATTTTTAACATTTCTTAAATCATAATTTTTTTTTTTAAATTAATTAAAAAAAAACGTTAAAAATAAATCCCAGATTTAAAGTTAAGTTCGGATGACATAGGATATTATTTATCAGGAACGAAAGTGCTAGTCAGAGGATTAGTGCTTCCTCTTTGATAACTTAATAATTCCATTCAAGTATTTAAGAAACATGTCACCAAAATACACCGTAGCTTGTAGGAACAAGACAAGGAGAAGGGAGGGGAAACTTTTTTTTTCATATTTCAAAGTCAAAACCATATACTGTACAATTTTTATTTTTAACATTTCTTAAATCATAATTTTTTTTTAAAATTAATTAAAAAAAACGTTAAAAATAAATCCCAGATTTAAAGTTAAGTTCGGATGACATAGGATATTATTTATCAGGAACGAAAGTGCTAGTCAGAGGATTAGTGCTTCCTCTTTGATAACTTAATAATTCCATTCAAGTATTTAAGAAACATGTCACCAAAATACACCGTAGCTTGTAGGAACAAGACAAGGAGAAGGGAGGGGAAACTTACAGAGAAGGCAGGGCAGACACCTCAAACAGTTCAAACTCAGTGCCAGGGATTCAGTTACAGAATCAACAAAGAGGTGGAGGAGGTTTCCAAGAAAGACAAAATTGAGAGGAGCGCAACGATCAAAACGAAGAAGAGATGAAGGCTGCTACAAATGTGGTCAGCTGACACATTGGTTCAGAGAGTGTCCGCAGAACAGTGCACCAAACAACAGCCCTCCAAGCAGTTACCCCGGGGAGGTTTCCATGACTACAACGGAGGCAGGGGGTCTCAGGGATGTCAAAGAGGAACAGGATTGCCAAACATGAACCAAATGCCACTGAGAGCCTGGTATCAACCACAACAATGAGGAAGCTCAGAGGGCCAGACCACCAGGTGATGCATCTTCAGCACAGAAGGGTATTTTGAAATCCAGCTACATTGAGCCATATCTGTCACCACAGGAGGGAGAGGTTGAATGATATTTAAAAAAATCGAGAGTAGCATATTGCAATTAAACATAAAGCATCCACACATTAGTAGTAGAAGATTACAATATAGTAGAACATTTAGCAGACTATTTTTGTAATTTTGAGAAGGATAGAGTTTACGAGTGATGTTGTTCCCCCACACAGAAAACTATTGTGTCCACACAGCTAGTGAGGTCAAGACGAGGGGTTTCCACCCAAAATATGAAGATGGAAACCTAGTACTCGCCCAGGCTAGGAAAGCTACAGAGATACCAGACGAGATACCAGACGAGATACCAGACGAGATACCAGACGAGACTCCTGTTCGGCCAGGCGATTGGGTGAGGGTGAAAGTTCACAAAAGACAGTGAGCTGATCCCGGTGTTCGGAACAGTGAGAAGTTGTAACGAACTTCACACGCGCTCCGGTTTAAAGGTAAAGAAAAAGGAGCAAATTGACACCACCTCACACATTGTCACCCTTCACTGGCAACTTCCAGAACATTATTGGAAGTTAGGACTGATTTGGCAGAGCTGGAACAAAACAATAAATATAAATAGTTTTGTATACGTTATTTTTCCAAATACCAGATCATAGAACTTTTCTGTCGTTTCATTCAAGAAATGAAACATTCATATATTCTAGATTCAGCAGTGAAATATTTCAAGGCTTCTTTGTTTTGTGGTGATACAGTTTACAGGTCATGCAAATCACCAGTCCTGTATCTCTAAATAGTATAATATTAGTCAAGGCCAATCATAACAGGGTTTATAATACAGATATTTCGACCTTCTGAAAAGTGTGTTCATTTACTCAATACTTGGTCGGGGCTCCTTTTGCCGGATATATTCAAACATTCTACTGGTATGGAGGCAATATATGTAATAGTCTTTTTTTTTTACTATGTTCAATCTGAATTTACTTTAAAATAAAATATCTATATTGATTGTGACTTTTCTACATCCAACTCACAGGTTTATCATTGCTGTGAGATAAAAGATGATTAATGTACCCCTTTTAGAAGTGAAGTTATAATCATTTGTTCTGGGAATGTCATTTACGAGCCTGAGACCTGAAAAACAGGCTCAGGGCTTAACAGGTTAAATCAATCATCTCTCATAGGGGCGTGGCCAGCAGCAGCTCATTAGCATTTAAAGCTACAGACACAGAATCAGCTTTTTTGAAACAGAGCTGAAAGAGAGGGGATTATGGCAGTAGAATAATACAGTAATAATAATAATAATAATAATAATAATAATAATAATAATAGATTTAATTTGTTAGCGCTTTTACAGGTGCTCAAAGACGCTTTACAGATATAGTGAAGGGCAAAGAAAAGGAAAGGAAGGAACAACAAATAAATATATAGTTAAAGTCAAATAATACAAAAACAATCACACATTAAAAGCCAGATTGAAGAGGTGAGTTTTTGTGAGTTTTTTGAAGGTGGTGAGGTCAGTGCAGTCTCTGATGGGTTGGGGGAGTGAGTTTAAAAGGGAGGGGGCAGCGACGGAGAAGGCTCTGTCCCCCCAGGTCCGGTGATTGGTGCGGGTGGGGATGGATAGGAGGTTGGCTTCTGATGAGCGGAGGCAGCGGGAAGGGGTGTGGTGGTGCAGCAGGTCTGTGAGGTAGGGGGGGGCCTGATTGTTGAGGGCTTTGTGAGTAATGGGGGACCTTTGATGTATATAAACAAATGTAAATACAAATAAAGGGATACAATATAAGACTATGGTAGACAGGTGTACAGTCATGGTAAAATAAATAAACTGTAATGTAAATACATATAACTGTATAATGCAAATATAAATATACACTGTGATGGATAAACAGCTTGCAAACACGTAGGGACATATTTCAGGTGTAAATACTGCGATGAACCAGGTTAGTAAGCAGTACAGTACATATGGTATGGAAGGAATGACATGTTTAACATAGTTAGAACATCTGTGTATTTATTTTCCCACCCTTCTGCTCGACATCCGACCCTCACTTAGATTTATCCTCTGCAGTTTCTTCTCTGGTTTGAGGACTCGTCTCAGTGAGGTTTAATTTAAAAATAAATCCAATTATTGCAGACAAACATGTTGCCTAAAGCTGCCGCATGGATCAGACCGTGATATGAACCAGTTCCAGTTTGTTTGTGCAGATTAAAACAAGAGAAAGCCGGGGACACAAACACACAGAGACAATAATGAGCACAAAGATCTTTTAATATCAGCTGAAAAACTAACTGGAAATAAAACATGATAACAAAGACAAATGTCCCCACCAGGCACGTGCACACATGACATCAAAGTGGGCTTGAGCCCCTGCCCTTTTTCTTACTCCAGAGAAAGTGCCCTTTTGCTGCCCTTTTCTTTTTTTTAAATAAATGAATATATATCTACATATGTAGCACCTCATTAGAGACAGTTTGAAACGCGAGGGCCGTGGCCGGCACGGGGTCTGCCCTCGCTCAAGGGAAAACCTCCTGCGTGACTTGAGACCGCCCCCTTGATAAATAAATGTAATTATAATGAAGCCAGCTGCAATGGATCATTGATCCACCAGGGGGTGCAGTGGGGTTTCACACTGGAGCTCATGTGAAATAAGCCCGCCGGCTTCAAAATGAACGGCAGGAAATGCTCTCAATTTTTAATCCTAATTTAATCATCATCTTCACCACGATCATTTATGTTTAGGTTCGCCGAATTTACATGAAAGCACTGACAAATATGAATATACTGTCGTCAACTTCATTCAAATGTTATTAACCTGCCTAACCTCAGTAATTCACTAAAAATATTTATATTTTAATGGAGCCTCGTCAGAGCCTCGTCTGCATGAAGGGTGTTATTTTCCCCATAAGAAACAAGTCGCTGCACATTATATCCCGCTTATTACACGGCCACATACTCAACAAAGTAACGACATGACTCCCAATATTAATTGAAATGCTTTTATGGATTTAGAAAATGTTTTTATTGATTTAAAAAATAGTTGTATGTATTGATTTAAATTGACATGCATCCGCTAAGAAAAATAGTCCGTTGTTACAGTTTTTTAAACAGTCTGAATGAAACAGCAGC
The DNA here is from genome assembly GCF_902827115.2 of Pseudochaenichthys georgianus. NCBI lineage: Eukaryota > Metazoa > Chordata > Actinopteri > Perciformes > Channichthyidae > Pseudochaenichthys > Pseudochaenichthys georgianus. The sequence continues at coordinate 47,074,541 of NC_047518.2, read as the reverse complement.
TCTCAGCTGTGTGTTTACTCACCTAATGGCCCATCAGGCACAGCTCTCTCTCCCCCCTGATCTTACAGCTACACCTTTGTTTGGTTTCCATGGTAGTCTCTTTAGTAGCGCACGCAACTGAAAGTCTGAAAGGGTGAGGTTTGTTCACAGAAAACAGAACAAGAATCGACAATTCCACCCTCTGCTCACTCCTTTCCTGTACAATACAGGTCCAGCCAGGCAAGACTACAGTCCCGTTGACAAACCACGTGATTAATCTTCAAGCTCTGGGATTGGATGTTGGAGTGGCAGTGCGCCAAGGTTACGCCGAGCGTCAAGCTCTTTGAAATGGAACGAAACCACGGCAGACTATTCACAACTGGACTCGAACGCCCCCCCCAGAACTACACATGCTGGCTATTGTGTTTCGCAACATGTTCTCTATGGCACGTCTCTACTGGGAATTGTAATTTTAAAAGACGTTTTCTTTTTTCCCAAAATTAGAAGTTAACAGTATTAAACTGTGTACAGCCCTGGAGGTTTAGGCGATAGGAACCAAATTGGTGTGTACACATTTAAAACATGTAATTACTAAATAGGTGAAAATCGCTTGTGTCTATAATGGGCAGCATTCATATATACCCACATGACAGCTCATTGTTACTTTGTAATTCTACTCCACTACAATTCAGAGGTTAACCTGGTATTTTTACTCCACTACATTTATTTGAGTTACTTTGCAGATTCTGATTAATGATGTGAAATATAAACAACCCTTAAATCAGACTTTAGTTACACCTGTGTAAAATTCAGGTAAGGTGATTGTCAAGTGCCAACAATCAGGAGAGATATTTGATAGTTGGTGCTTGAGAAGACTAAACATGTATCTGCAGATCTCTATAAAGTATATTCATTACTCGTTATTCTCTACTAATAGTTCATTAAAAACTGTATAAAATTGCTATTTTGCACATCCATTTCAAGATTTCAAGATTTTCTAAGGTTTATTGACATATCATATACACAACTGCGGTGTAGTTATGCAATGAATGAACAACTTGGATCACAGGTTCCTCAACAGCGCATTACAAGACATTGATCAATATGTGTGTACCTCCACCATTAAACTGTCATATTCTGCACATTTCTTATATTATCTACATACATAAGAGTATAATTAATGTGTATAATATCAGTTAAAATAAGTGCTTCAACATAGTTAACATTGCAGGAAAGAAATATATTAGACCTTAAGTACTTTGTCAGGCTTAATATTTATCTGTAGATAGATACCCCCAAAGCTTTTTTCTTATTTGAAAGAAGACCTTAACCTAAAGTATTCTTTAATGTGTTAATAAAGGTTAATTAGTTTGTCTGTTTTGCACATCCTCATATTAATATCTTTGTACATCCTGCACTAAACTGTTTTATTGTAGAGATCACTTACAGTATCTTCTTTATTTTTTATATTCTATATTTCTATCACAGACCTTCTACTTTCCCCCTATGAAAGTATGTATTCTTAAAATGTGTTTCATCAAATAACATTATTCAACAAAAATAACATTATTCAACACAAATAATTCAATAACGTGCTTTAACCACTAGGCGGTGCACACAAGGTACACACAGCATACTAATAATAACTTTGTATTATTAGTGTAGGACACTTATGTATGTATAACATCTGAAGATATGTAGTTTTATTCATGTTTTTACATAATTGTACAGGATATTGCTATACTATTTCTCATGTTTTACTTCTACACATTAATATCTGATTTGTAAAACATCACCGACAGAAAGGCATATCCGTCATTTAATGGTAAGCTATTGAAATTGTGATTCCATAGATGTGTCTCCCATCACCCAAAACCCCTGACTATTCTCTCAACTCAGTATTTACATTCTTATATTCAAAGAAAATCAGTAATATCTTTAAAAACTACAAGTCCTTTTCTATCAGCTGTGCACCGTTATGGTGTAAATATAACCTATCTACCAATGGATCAAATATAAAAGTCAGCCGAATTACTATTGATACTGCAAGGAGACGTATTTTGTGAAAAGAAATGCAAAATGTTGTTTAATTGTATTACCATGCCGTTATGTGATGACTTCCAAAGAGAAAAGCAAGAACACTCGGAATAAAGTATTTTTTTTTTTTAAATGTGTTCGGATATCATATCGCATCAACATCATATCCCAATATGCATTGCGGCTAAAACATCCAATCAACGAGCTTCAAGCTGAGGATCTTGGGTAATCTGTTCAGTGAGTTTGTGGTGTGTATCGCTCGAAATGTCCCTTATAGGCCTACGTCTGTTTCCTGTGACTTTATTTACGGCTAAAAAGCCCAAGATTATAGAATTAAACGAATAAATACAAACAAGGATAATTGTGTGTTATTGTTGAGTAAATAACAGTGTTATTTAGAAAAGAATAACAAATTAGAAGAAAAAAAGATTTTCAAAAATACTGATTTCAGTATTTTGAGGCTCTAAGCCCCATTTATTTTCCTCACACTGGCAGGACAGAATGCGACACGCCCATTCTAAGTCGTGTCTCTCACTCCTCACATCCCAAGCTGCATCCCCAAAAAGTTTATTAAGTTGTTACATCGTTTTAGATGTCATGTTTCAGTTGTGCTCTTGATACGCCATTAAAACAGTAAAAACACGTTCAGTTTCCTTTTGCGTTTTGTGTCTCCTGTACACCATAACATACTGTGATGTGTATGTTTTGGTGTACAGGAGTGTTACTGTATTTAGTAATCAGTAACTGATTACTTTTACAAAGTAACCCTCCCAACCCAACCCTACACTACACATTTTTCTTGGATTTTTTAACACCATAGTCCCTAATATATTTGTAGAAAGTTTAATTACATCGGAAAAATGTTTAATTGTGTTTCGTGTTGTCCCCCCCACTTCTCAAACCAAAAGTTACACCCTTTTAAACAAAATCAGACCTGTTTTTTAAATGAAATCTGACGGCAGGCAGGCAGCTCTGATCACCTAATGATAAATGCGCCACACCTAATCGCCGGCCATTCAGCCACAGCTCCCTCTATGCAAATCAAACTGTAGACGGTGTGAAAGCGCCTATTGTTTTAAATAATGGTCGGAATGTGAGCCAGAGAACTCTAAACAAAAATGTTCAATCAATAAATTAACATCTAATCTTAATAATCTATCTTAATAATATCTTCATATTAATAACAATAATAAATCATACAGTATGTGTCCGAAAGGGAGCAGGAGGAAGCAAACACAAAAATATACAAATAAAAAACTGCATATTAAAGCAAACGATTGTAAAGGGAAACATTTACATTATAATTATGATTATTTAATATATAAAGACTATATATTATTGAATTACAAGATAAGATATACTTTATTTGATCTAAAATATTGATGTTTCTTTGTTATACTGTAGTAGCCTGTGAAAACCATAACAAATATGTGTTCAAATGTTCTTCAAAACTGAAGTACTGAAAGTCCATGAAACTTGTCTTTCTTTATTTGTGAATGAAGCGCCATCTAGTGGTTACATCCTCAAATTACTTACTAGAATTTACACACAGCATCTATTGCACGTCTGTCCGTCCTGGGAGAGGGATCCCTCCTCTGTTGCTCTCCCTGAGGTTTCTCCCATTTTCCCCTTTAAACTGTGGGTTTTCTGTGGAAGTTTTTCCTTGTACGATGTGAGGGTCTGAGGACAGAGGGTCTAAAGACAGAGGGTCTAAAGACAGAGGGTCTAAGGACAGAGGGTCTAAAGACAGAGGGTCTAAAGACAGAGGGTCTAAGGACAGAGGGTCTAAAGACAGAGGGTCTAAAGACAGAGGGTCTAAGGACAGAGGGTGTCGTATTATCATACTGATATTCTGTACACACTGTGAAGACCACTGAGACAAATGTAACATTTGTGATATTGGGCTATATAAATAAACATTGATTGATTGATTGATTGATTGATTGATTGATTGATTGATTGATCTGGCAATGCCCTCTTGGAAAATAGTGGGAGGGCTTAACATTCATTGGGATCCGTTGGGTATTTGGCAGGAAGCTGTTGGCTGGAGTCTGTTCTAGAGTGCTACATCTGTACTGCTGCTGTTTGCGCACAGTTTCCCTTTCCAAAAATATATTGAGTGAATACAAAATAAAAATATCAGGTCGGGAGATTAGACTGGGAAGTTCCGCTGCTCTCTCTACCCTCCCTCCATCCCTCCACGTCTCCTGCACAGCGGTGCGGACATCGGCAGTCATTTCAGGTAGCAGCACCTCCCACCTTGCAGTCCCTTCAGACTGACAGGTAGCAGCACCACCCACCTTGCAGTCCCTTCAGACAGACAGGTAGCACCACCTCCCACTTTACAGTCACTTCAGACTGACAGGTAGAAGCACCTCCCAATTTACAGTCACTTCAGAGAGACAGGTAGCAGCACCTCCCACCTTGCAGTCCCTTCAGACAGACAGGTTATTACCAAGGCATTGTAGGTTAAAAGGATACAACTAAAAACAAACAGAAAAACATATCACCTCACAACTTCCCCAGATAGTTACTTACGTCAAGTCAGTATTTTCCCCTGAAATGTTGAAATGCAGATTAGCTTTAAATCTATAGATAAATTCAGACATGGTAATAAAACGAACACCATTTATATATCAATTTTTTCAACATCCTCCGAGGGCCGTACAAATGATTGACCTCTGCTTAAAAAAACTAAAATCACAGCCCATTCGTTTGGCCTTTCTTCCATGCTGTGCAAAGAAAAAGCAACCTCTGAATCCAGACTCTTTTATTTTATGACTTTATGGGCATTTGACTTTATAATAAATACATAACAATTAGAGTGCAGAACATCTAATGGCGCGTTTCCCCTGCAGGCCTCGCTCGGCCTCGCTCGGTTTGGTTTGGCCTTATTAGGCCCGGCTCACTTTAATGCTGCGTTTCCATTACAGTTTAGGAACTGGGGTAGTTACTATAGTAACGCAGAGTAGGCGGGGCGATCAGCTTTTTGGCGGGCGGAGCGACGCTGCATACAACTGCCGTGAGGTCATCTTCAATGCGACACAACTCACACAACAACAATGGAGGATGTGGAAGCCATCGTGTCCTTGCTTCTTGGTATGTGCTTTTTTATCACAGCAAGAAGGAAAACTTTGTTTCGCAAAAGGCTGCTTATAGCAAGACGGAATACAGAAGAAGCTGAGGGGAGACTTATGGCAATCGTACAACGCGGCAGAGACTACTCCAGGACGACTGAACGACAACGCTACTCGGTAAGCTAACGTTAGCTAACTAGCAATGTGTTTCACGCTCAGTATACGACAAAAGTGTTTCAAGTATTTAATTAATTGTAGCTACCACTTTTACGTATTAAAATATGTATGCTTTTGTTTGTGTATTTCAGAAGTTAGGTTGCCACCGCAGACCATGTGTTTGGATGCTTGACCGAGCAACCGAGTGGTGGGGTGTGATTGTTCCATCTTTCACACACACTCAGTGGAGAACTTCAGGATGTCTGAGGAAACCTACGTCTACCTGTGCAACAAACTGCGGCCAGCGATGGAGAGACAGGACACACCATTCCGCGAGTGTATACCTTTAAGGAAAAGGGTGGCCATCGCACTGTGGAAGCTTGCGACCGGCTCAAAGTACAGAAGCATTGGACATCTTTTCGGAGTGAGCAGGACTACTGTGTGCCGGTGTGTGCAAGACTTCTGTGCTGCTGCAGAGGCGTTGTTAGTACCGGAACTAATTCGTTCACCAGACCGGCAGAAGTTTGCAGAAATGGCTGCCTACACTGAGAACAGGTGGGGGCTCCCTCAGTGCGTAGGTGCTATTGATGGATCACACATACCCATCTTGGCACCACAGGAATACCACTGTGACTATTTCAACCGGAAAGGCTGGCACTCCATCATCCTTCAAGGAGCTGTAGATGGAAAGGGACATTTCTGGAATGTGTTTGCAGGAATGCCTGGGAGCTTGCATGACGCTCGGGTTTTGAGGCTGTCCTCATTGTGGGAGTTAGCCAGTCGTGGCAACTACTTTCCACCTTGCACCAGGAACATTGGTGGGGTGAATGCTGGCTATTACATCCTGGGAGACAATGCCTATCCCTTGCAAAACTGGCTCATAAAAAACGTCCCTGACAATGGACAGCTGACAGCAGAACATGTGATCTACAACAAGAACATTTGCAGTGCACGGGTAGTGGTAGAAAACGCTTTTGGTAGACTGAAGGGAAGGTGGCGATGCCTCATGAAAAGAAATGACTGATGTGAAACTTGTTAAATCGATGGTGCTGACATGCTGTGCTCTGCATAACCTCTGCGAGAGTCATGGAGAGGCCTATGACGATGGGTGGGATGCACCAGCAGCAGCAGAGCCAGGGGTAGCAGTGGCACAAGGTGCAGAGGAGGAGGGCACTGACATACGACAGGGTTTGATGCGCTACCTGAATACCTAAATATTCATTGTATTCAGAAAACTTGAATGTTTTGGTTCATAACATCATCAGTGATATACATTTCTTGTGTTTGTAATTATAAACACGACATTGAAAGATTGTGGGCCATTAAGGCTAGTGCCATTTGTTTTGTTTTTATTATTACTACATTGTATTGATTATAAATAAATCTTTTTTTCTCTTTCACATATGTGTTTGTCAAATGATTTAAACAAACAAATGTTATCAGAATGGACTATTTAGTAAATATTTGATTTTCTAGCACCAGTAAGTACTTCCCCATAATAAGAACATTTGAGCAAATATGAAAGTAAACAAATACAAATGATCTCTTATTCCCCCTTCTTTCTGTTTTTTTCTAAATACCCCCTTCCAGTTTATTTGTAAAAGGAAATATTTTACTTTAAGTAATGTGTCAGTTACCAAATAATGTTTTAGGAGGACCTCAAGCAGGCAAACTCAATTTCATGCTTTAAATCTCTTAAAATTAAGTTTTATCTTATGGGCTTTTTCCTAACTGATGGTGTTTCTTATTGCATGTTTATATCTCTAGATCTTAATTGGGCTATTTTTGAGTGATATTGTAGGCTTTTTTTTTTAAAGATCCACAAATATTATTAGTAATGGTATTAGTTGTAGCCTATTTTTATTTAGGAAAAATATAGGCCTATAACTTCTACCTCATGTGAATCTGAGTTTTTGTTCTGCTGATTTAAAGCCCTTTAATTGTACATTTCAGTTTGATTGGATTCCAAAACTGTAATTGTGTGTGAGTGGCAACCCAGTGACTTTGTTTACATGCTCACGAAAATCAGTTTGTTAATCAGATTATGGCAGGAAATCAGATGATGCATTTATCAACAAGAGATAAAATGAGAAGTACTTTATTCAATCCCAATTTGGGAAGTGTTTTTTGTTGCAGCATAACAAGGCATGGCATTGTATGTACAATATAAATAAAAAAGATATATATATTTGTTACAGCAGCATAAAAAGGCATGGCATTGTACAAATACAAAATAAAAATGTTTTTGTATTGCAGCAGCATAAAAAGATATGGCATTATATATATATATAAAAAAAAGGAAAGATAAGAAATAAACAAGAAAGTACAAATGAACAAAAACAAGAGAGATGAAACTGAATAATATTAAAATTACAGAGGTGGTTCGTCTTCCTGAGGAGACGGGCCACGTCGGCTGCCCCCTAGAACCTGGCCGAGAGTGCGCAGGAAGGCTAGGTTAAACGCATGAGTTTGAGCGTTCTCCTCCCTTCTCAAGGCCATTTCCTCCTCCCTCGCCCGGGCAGCAGCCTCCATGGTCAGCTGCCAGTGCCGATGCACCTGGGCCAGGCTCTGTTCATGGTGCCGTGTCTGCTGTGCTAGGTGCTCGTCTCCTCCTCGTTTCCTCTTGCCTGTATGACGATAAGATAATTATAGCAATAAGAATTAGCAATAACAATGAAAAACACAGGACAGGTACAGGTCACACAAGGATATAATAATAAAATGTATAAGCAGAACAACAGTAAGGATGAACTAAAGACAGTTATGCCCTCAATGTTTACAATGATTGTGAATGTGAATTAAATTATGTCCAGCCTGTTGATAATGAATATAAATATATGTATATAATAGGATGTCACACACAATTGTACTAGCTGTGTACTAGCTAGTTTGTAACAGAGCATTTCCACACAGTGGTATAGCTTATTTTACTTAATGACGATGGATGATCTAGTCGTTTTGCCATGCCTATTTCTTACCTAGAACCACACGCTGCGGTGTCGTGATGGCACTCGGCGTTGGTGTCGATTCCTCCTCGGCTGGTGTCTGTGGTCAAGTTGAGGTCCGTTCTAATGTTGAGGACGGAACACTGCCACCACCCGGTGTTCGGGACTGTTCCTCCTCACTAGTCACAATGGCATCATCTAGAACAGCAACATGACTTGTTAATTCCACGAACTACTGTAGCACAATACTAAATAGCAACAACAACTGTAGAAAAGAAGAACCTAAACAATGGCGCATGTGGTGTTAGCAAACAATAGCTCTAGCTAATGCTATCTGCCTTAGCTAGCTATGTAGCTCTTCGGGGCTCCATAAAAGCATGGGTTGTCGAACATAAATGTAAGGATAAAATACTTGTTTGTTAGAAGTGAGCTTTAGATAGATAGATAGGGACACAACGCTTTCAAGAAAATAACAGATTGTTAGCAAAGACTTACCATGCAGGGACTCCAGTAACGCGGTTGCAGAGTCCAGGCCTCCCTCCCTCCCAACGTTGGCCGGTCTATGGCCATAAATAGCGTCCAACAGGTCGAACCACTTCCAGCTTTTCCTATCGGAGCCACTCCGGCCGTTGTGGTCCTTCACGGCTCTATACTCACTCTTAAGCTTTTTCAGTTTTTCCCTACACTGCTGGAAAGTCCTTGAGAATCCGCGTTCGGACAACAGTGCAGAGACCTCCTGAAAAACATTTAGGTTGAGAGTTGTGCCGTCGAGCTCCCGCTGGATTTTATCATCTGCAATCAGCTGGAGGAACGTTGCAAGTTCGTCAATCGACCACGGTATGCTTTTCTTTGTCATTTTCTTAGGTTTACAAAAATGCTGCAAGCGTCCCTTAATATATGCGACACTAGGGATTAAGTCGCGCGAGAATTGTGACGATTTTCTCTGACCAATCAGCAGTCGTCACTAGTTTATCATATTCCGCCCGGTTGTTGGCCTCGATAGAACCACGATTTAGTCGGGCCAGAAAAAGGGTGAAAAAGTAGCCTCGGGCCAAAACTAGGCCAAGTGGAAACGCAACCAAAAACGGGCCCCGCACGGCTCGGCGCGCTTAAAGCGAGCTACCAGCTGCAGTGGAAACGCGCCATCTCTGTTTTTATCTTAAGAGAAGAGCTTGAATATCAAAAAATACAAACTCTTTTGGCTCCTTCCTGTCTGGGTCTTTCTTGGCTTTGCTATCTTCTAGCTCTATTCAGGTTTTTGGAGTTTTTTTCTAGCTCTATCCCTGATCATTTTCAGAGCCTGAAGGCTCTATGCGGACTATCTTCTGGTTCTCCTCTGGATCCATCCACTATCTCTTGTGTCTGTCCAGTGAATTACACTTGTGTTACTGGAGCAGGTAAAGCATACAACAGATACTTTCAGCATTATCGGAGCACGTAGTGGAAGCTTGGATGAAACAAAGCAGACTTCTAAACAATGAACACCCGCAACTTGGGAGAAATAAAGTTGGGTTTTATGCGTTCTAATATTGCAATGCAAACCCATGATGTAATGACAGTCATTCAGAATAGTTGAGTCATTGAATGCTCATTTCAGTCGATTTAATCAAACAAAACACAAACATATTGGACATGGCATCAAGACTGTAACCTCTTCACATTCTGTTGAAATAGTCAGTTACTAGCCTTATCTCACACATTGCTGTTTTGAATCACTAACATGTGGATGACAGTTGAACTGCATGATGTAACATGTATGCCATCTGCTGGAAAGAAGACGTATCGCTCTGTTGGCCTTGTTTAGACCAGTGTTTTTCAAAGTGGGGGCCCGACCCCCCAGGGGGCCGCCACGGGGCGCCAGGGGGGTCAAAGTTTGAGGGAAAGGGGAATTAAAAAATAATGTTAATGTTACATTATTTAGATGTTATTAATAACTGCGCACACAACCCAACAGCACGTTGTTGGTCTAGCATCACTTTACTAAACGTTTGCATTAAGACACTAAGACTAGCTGGTCCCTTGTAAAGGTGAGTCCACCTTAAATGAGCAGTGGGTGATCAGCAGGTGAAAGGCAGGACACGGGAACTTGGTCCTGAGGAGATGCAACGATTATTAAACAAGAAATAGTCTCAAGGGGTCGAAGAAATGAACATTTGTGATTATTAGAGAATCGTTTGCAGGTGGGTGAAAACAGGCTTAGGGAGTAACGTATTACATGCAACGGCATTAGGAGACAAAATAGACAAATGTATTCTCTTTCCAACTGTTACGTGCCAGGCAGGCTGTACATGTGTGGTTTTCTTTCCCTCCTGTGTTTCTCTCTTCTCCCTGTCTTCTGCACAGCTAATCGGTATCTGCCTGTGCACCTGAGTCTGATGGCTGATTGGATCCTCTCACCCTCAGCTGGCCTATCAGCAACCAGGGCCGACCATAAAGGAGGCACCCAGGAAGTCTTCTCTCTCTCACTCTGGGCCTGTTGCTGAGGAAGGAACACGGCTGTGTTTAGCAACTAAAGCTATTTGAATACTATGAACTTTGTTAATGTGTGTGTGTGTTGAGAGGTGGAGGAGTTAGGTAAGTCTGGGGTACCCTGTACATTTCTCACCACCGAGCTAACTATTGTTTAGACACACTAGGTAAGCGGATTGTTGCCAACCCTGTATATTGTTTTGTAAAATTCTTTGTAGTTAGTTAGTGAGGGTTTTTGTTTGAGTTTGGTTTCAAAGGATAGTGTAGAGATAGGACTGGTTTTGTTATGCTTGTTTCTTTTGTTTGGCACAATCCTTTGACTCCTCCTCCTCCTCACCAACAGAGTGTTTGTTTAATTGTATGTTATGATAGGTTACAAGGAATAAACCTTTTGTCAACCTTTACTCTGACTCTCTCATAATTATTGGTTGTACGTTATTGTCTCCAGGTCCCCTAGACCTTAGTGGGGACGTAACACCAACACACTTGGTCTTTTTAAACGATTACGCCATTTAAGTCTTTTGTCACAAACTTTGCAGATCTATTTTTCCTCTCCTGTGTGGATTCTCATGTGTATCTTTAAATTTCCACTCCGTGAAAAAGCTTTCTTACAGACTGAGCAAGTGAATGGTTTCTCTCCAGTGTGGATTCTCATGTGTCTCTTTAAATGTACACTACATGAAAAAGCTTTCTTACAGACCGAGCAGCTGAATGGTTTATCTCCTGTGTGGACGCTCATGTGTATCTTTAAACGTTCCCTCTGTGGAAAAGCTTTCTTACAGACTGAGCAGGTGAATGGTTTCTCTCCTGTGTGGACTCTCATGTGTCTCTTTACACTTTCACTCTTTGAAAAAGGTTTCTTACAGACTGAGCAGCTGAATGGTTTCTCTCCTGTGTGGACTCTCATGTGTATCTTTAAATGTGCACTCTGTGAAAAAGCTTTCTTACAGACTGAGCAGCTGAATGGTTTGTCTCCTGTGTGGACTCTCATGTGTCTCTTTAAACGTTCCCTCTGTGGAAAAGCTTTCTTACAGACTGAGCAGGTGAATGGTTTCTCTCCTGTGTGGACTCTCATGTGTCTCTTTACACTTTCACTCATTGAAAAAGGTTTCTTACAGACTGAGCAGCTGAATGGTTTCTCTCCTGTGTGGATTCTCATGTGTATCTTTAAATGTCCACGCCTTGAAAAAGCTTTCTTACAGACTGAGCAGCTGAATGGTTTCTTTTCAGCACTACATCGTGGATCACTGACAGATTCATGTCTATTTTTCAGTGAGTTTGAGCCTGAGGCAGGTTCTCTGGTCTCCTTCCAATCAGCACTGTCTTCTGTGTCAGGTTCAGAAGAGTCTCTAGTGTCAGGTTCAAAAGAGTCTCTAGTGTCAGGTTCAGAAGAGTCTTCAGTGTCAGGTTCAGAAGAGTCTCCAGTGTCAGGTTCAGAAGAGTCTTCAGTGTGGTCCTCAGCCTTTGGTTCCAAACTGCTCTCTGGATCGGAGTTCCTGGCTGGTTCTGGTCCTCGACAGTTATCTCCATCAGCTTCTGTTTCCATATGTTCATTTTGTCTTTGATGAGGCTGAGAGGACTGAGGTTTCTCTTCATCATCTTCACTCTTCACAGGGTCAGGAGTGAAAGTGGACTTGGTGATATCAGCCTCCTCCAGCTCCTGAAGCTGCTCTCCCTCCTGTTCCTGCTTAATGTGTGGGGGGGCTCTGGGTCCTCCTGGTCCAGACTGGTGCTGCACTCCTGCTGGTCAGGGAGAAGCTCTTCTTTAACCACCACCAGCTGCTGGACGTCTGCAGGAAACAGGAAACACAGTCAGAACAAACTGTTAAGTGTTAGCATTTAAAAACCTCATCACCATTACAATGGGAGACATTTTGAAGCCCTAATTAATGCCTTTGTTTTATATTTTCACATTATCTTTCTTAGTCCCACCTATTGTGTATTTGTGTTGGCTCAAGTCACCTCATGTAGCCCAGCCCTTTCCACTTCCAGTTCAAAATGTAAAAGGGTTTTTTCTTCTGGCGTAGCACTAGCCGCAATGTAAACAAGGAATTGTATTTGGGATCGTTCACAGATACACTACGCCTACAGTATAGAATGAAAATACTCCGTTACAAATTAAAATCCTGCATTCAAACCTTATTTAAGTAAAATTATTCAAGTATTAACAGAACATTTGACGGCACCTTCTCATGTAACAGTAATGATGGTGCAGTAAAATGTTCCCTGTCAGTGTTTAATTTATGTTGTTTCTTGATTATTTTGTATGTTGCATTTTACTGCTGTACATGTTCAAAGTTGCGCTTGTATAAATGATTATGGATGAGGGAACCTGCTAAATGTTCAAATGTGTGTTTTATATATACAGTACCAGTCAAACGTTTGGACACCTTCTCATTCAATGTTTTTTGCTTATTTTAATTTGTTTCTACTTTGCAGATTAACACTGAAGGCAACAAAACTATGAAAGAACACATATGGAATTATCTAGTTAATAAAAAAGTGTTAAAAAAATCAAGAATATGATTTTTGTTTTAGATTCTTCAAAGTAGCCCCTTTTGCCTTGATGACAGCTTTGCTCACTCTTGGCTTCTCTCAGTCAGCTTCATGAGGTCGTCACCTGGAATGGTTTTCTATTAACAGGTGTGCCTTGTCAAGAGTCAATGTGTGGAATGACTTGCCTTCTGAATGCGTTTGAGACCATCAGTTGTGTTGTGCAGAGGTAGAGATAGTGCACAGTGGAAAGCCCTATTTGACTGCTGTTGTAATTAGGGATCGACCGATATGGCTTTTTCAAGGCTGATACCGATTATTAGTAATCAAGGAGACCGATAACCGATATTTGGAACCAATATACACTTGCAGTAAAATCAGAAAATGTGTCAAAATGTAGAATAACACAAACTCCAACACAACTTCTTTGAAATGCATTTAAGCATATATTGTGTTTAATGAACTTTTAAACATCTTACAACTGGTTTCCTCTCTGTGCCCTTTTCTTTAGTGCAGCCATCTGCTATGAGTTAGAGAGAGACAAGAAGTGGGGCTGCAGGCTGACATGCTTAACTAACAATAATGCTTAATTTATTATATCAAACCAATGCCTGTCTATCTAGCATAAAATCCCAATAAACTGCTAACTGCAAAACACTAGTGCTAGCTAATGTTTTGCAAACTATTAAAAGTGAGGCTATTACAGTAGACCTAACGTTAGTCTAGTAGCCTCACTTCTAATATTTTGCTAAACATTAGCTAAATACATGTTGATTAGCTAATGAGCTTCACATATCAACCTGAAAAACTGCGAGGCTCCACTCGCAGCCCCCCCCCTCCGCACCACAGTTACTCCGCTGCACGCACCCCCAACTCTGACTGACTTCCTGCGTCCCTGTGTAACTGGGAAGCTGATACAATTGGATCAATAGATCGTGCTGTTTTTGCAACTTCAACATAGGGGATTGGGATGTTTATTGAACTTCGGCTTTCAACTGATTGACCTTCGAAACACATGTATGGCTCTGCCGCTCAGCGCTGCTGCTTGCCTCTGTCTGCGTTCTTCGCACCTGCCTGTAATCTGAGAAGGTCCCGCCTCTATGGCAGGCTCCCGCCCGGAAAATCTTCAGTGTTGATTGACACTTCAGTAATAGCCTATCAGATAGCGCTGTGGGCGGGACATTGCTCGTGTACAGAGAGTGGTGACTGCAGCCAGAGAAACCGCCGCATCAGAGCCAAAGTGTTATCGGCAATTTTATTAAAAAAAAGGCTGATATCGATAATCGGTCAAATGCGGAATATTGGCCCCGATATTTGGCCAAGAAGAAGAGAGTTGTTTGGGCCAAGAAACACAAGGATTGGACATTAGACAGTGGAAATCTGTACTTTGGCCTGATGGGTCCAAATGAGAGATTTTTGGTTCCACCCTCCGTGTCTTTGTGAGACGCAGAGAAGGTGAGCGGATGGTTTCTGCATGAGTGGTACCCACCGTGAAGCATGGAGGAGGGGGTGAGATGGTGGGGGGGCTTTACTGGTGTCACTGGTGGTGATTTATTCAGAGTTCAAGGCACCTTTAACCAGCATGGCTACCACAGCATTCTGCAGTAGCCAGCAAAATATAAATCATATTCTGGATTTGTTAACACTTTTTTGTTCACTAGATCATTCCAGTTAAAGGTGGGGTAGGTAAGTTTGAGAAACCGGCTCGAGATACACTTGTTATATTCCATGGAATGCTCTTAACATCCTGATAGCAATGAATATCTTAAGTGCTTTGTGTATTTTCAAATTCTAGCACACTCGAGCTGTTTTCTCCAAAATTACCTACACCACCTTTAATGTGTTCTTTTATGGTTTTCATGTCTTCAGTATAAATCTAGAAAGTAGAACCAATTTAAATAAATAAAAAACTTTGAAAGAGAAGACGTGTCCAAAGTTTTGACTGCGACTAATACTAGTGTATTTGTCTCTCAAAATATATATATTCTGTGTGTATATATATATATATATATATACACACAGAATATATTATAAATACATGTTGGCAATAATTGATTGATGAGATTTTAAATTCATTTAGAGTAATGTTTTAATTACTTGATGACCTTTGTACTAGTTCCCTTATTCTTTATCAAGTAACATTTTAGATGTGTTTAATTGATTATTGAACATATTTATTAGGGATGCTCCGATCGCCAATTTTAGAGCCAATCGCCAATCGCCGGAATCAGTATCGGCCGATACCGATCAGATCGAGTGGGCGGGGCCTATGGGGATCTTCCATTTAAAGTGATGTTTAAAACTCAGTTAATGCTCATTCACTGGAGCTTCCACAAACAACAACCAACATAATTATTACATTCAAATGAAGTACATTATTCAGGTTTACATTAACTGTGGATAAGAACACGGGAGAGATGAGCAGAAGCACTCTCTCCCTCTCCGTCTCTCCCTATCTCTCCCTTCTCTCTCTCCTCTCTCTCTCCCTCTCTCTCTCTCTCTCTCTCTCTCCCTCTCTCTCTCCCTCTCTCTCTCTCTCCTGTCAGTATCTCATGCAGCTCACTGATCCAGTGATGAGTGACCCGACAGTGAAGAATCAACATATGTATAACTAGTTTAGCTAGTTCCAGAGGTAGATCAAATAGCTAAGTGTGTTAGGTCTAACTCTGTGTGTTTCGCTCCGCTCACCGGTCCGTCACAGCGGGTGGAGCTGCAGGATTTCTGCTTCACACACGTTGCATACCGCTCTTTTATTGTCCTTTTTGGACACCTTAAAATGCTGCCAGACCGGTGAAGCCATTTTGGTGAGCTTGTTTTGCCGCGCACAGAGAAAAGTGTCATGTATTTTACGTCATCATTTTACGTTATGTGATCGGCTCTCGCGATCGGCATTTTTAGAGAGCCAGATCGATCGGTAGAGAGTGAGTAGGTGGCCGATCGATCGGAGCATCCCTAATATTTATTCATTGATTTCTTTATGAATTATTCTCCCATAATTTGAATTAATCCAAAGTATTTGTTTTTATTTGCTTTTACACATTTAAAAAGAAAAAGTGAATAAAGAAGCACATTAAAACTAAAGTATCAATGTATGTCACATTTAACCAACTACAGTGGAGTGCACCAGCTGGGCGTAAACTGGGCGTAACTCTACGTCCGTCGTAGAACCGAAGGTTAAGACCAAACTAAAGTTATGACTAGTGCACCACTTAGACTCAAGCCCTGTATGCGTTGCGCCCGGGTGTAACTTTTACGCCAAGTATGGAGCAGGCGTAAATCGGAAAGACAGACTAGTATCCATAGTAACGTAAAACAGGCAAGAAGGATAATAACGATGGCAGGGCGTCTTGTTTACATGTTTAACAATGCCAGGGCATTAAGAAGAGAAAGAGTCGTCCGTGATCGAACAAACCCACTGGACATCTATTCAGTGAACTGATAGAGGTTTCGTTTCGGCAGACAAGCCCTTTTGATTTAATCGAGGAGATCTCCCCTCAACTCCAGCACGGATCAGACCGAAACGCTGCGCTCTCCCCAACCTTGCAGGTGCTGATTGCGCTCAGATTCTACGCGAACGGGGCCTTTCAAAATACTGTGGGAGACATGATTAATGTTCATCGCACAACTGCATGTCGGGCTATAAGACAAGTTTCATTGGCCCTCCAGCACCGCCTTAGGAACTATATTCACCTACCCACACAAGAAGAAGCAGCGAAATCCAGGCAAGATCTTTTGTTAAAATCAGGTATACCTGGTATTGTCGGATGCATCGACGGTACTCATGTTCGCATTCAGGCCCCCTCTGAACATGAGTATTTGTATGTTAATAGAAAGGGTTACCATTCTATAAATGTTCAAATTGTGTGCAACTCGGACATGGGCATTGTCGACCTCGTTGGCCTGGGTCGACCCATGATGCTCGCATGCTGAGAGAGAGCGCCCTTCAATGGGAATTTGAGGCAGGGAGAGTGAATGGCCCGAGACTAGTCAGGCTTGGTGCACTTGGTGTAAATTCGAATCACTAAGTCGGACGTAGCTAAGCCCGAGTTAGAGTTAAGCCCTACTTTTTTACCCCCAGCTGGTGCACTCCACTCCTAGTGCCCACATGCATGGGTCATATTTAAATCAGTACATTAAATGGCATATTATTCAATGTATGTATTTTTATAAATATATTTATTTTGGTAGGTTTGCTCTTCCGTAATACATTTTAATTATTATAATAAAGTACATGTGTCTAATAATACTTTTACTTAAATAAGATATGAATGCAGTACTTTAACTTGTAATGGAGTATTTTCACAGTGTGGTGTTTGTACTTTTACTTCAGGATCTGCTACCTGCAGCAAGTGCTGATAAAGGGTCTAAAGTGTTATTAATGTGATAATAAAGTGCTACTGAAGAGTGTAAAGTGTTAATTAAGGGTAAAGGGAACAGACCTGCTCTGTGGATCCGAAGCTGAGGCTGTAAAACAGCGTCCAGAAGCTTCTGGAGTCTCTTGTTCTCCTCTTTGGAAAGAAACAGCTCCTCCTCGAGCTCTGCTATTGTTTGTTCAAACAGAGCAAATGTCTCTTCATTAGCAGCAGTGACTCGCTGCTTCTTCAACGACAGCAGCATTTGGACTTTACTCATGTTTCCTAGATCACCTTTTCCTGCAGACTCCGTTAAACACACCGTTTCTCTCTGCATCAAACTCTCAATCTGACTAGTGTTGCTAACGTGTTTCCAGCTAGCATGCTAAGCTAGCTCCTGTAGTCCGAGGTAAACGCTCCAGAAGAAAGAGCACACAGTCCATTCGGAGGTTTATCCAGACACACAGACGATGGATCAGTAGAGCTGGAGCTCACACACACTTTCTCAGGAACACACAGAGAGAGAGAACCGTAGCGAGGAAACGCCACGTGGATCAAGGTTCTTCGTCTTCCTCTTCTTCTTCTCTCGGTTTTTGGCGGATTGCAAACAGCATTCAGGTGCATACCGCCACCTACTGTACAAGAGAGTGTATCACCATATCATCCTATCAGCACTTGTGGAATTATACCATTGTGTTGTTTACGTTGTTTTAAATTCTTCCAATCAATCCTGTTCCACTCAAATACTTAAGAATGGCCTTCCTGCCTCTCTTACCCCCTCACCTTCTGTTCCCAGTGTCCCATCAGGCTCCACTCCCTTCCTGCCTCTCTTACCCCCTCACCTTCTGTTCCCAGTGTCCCCATCAGGCTCCACTCCCTTCCTGCCTCTCTTACCCCCTCACCTTCTGTTCCCAGTGTCCCCATCAGGCTCCACTCCCTTCCTGGTAGCTCTGACCCCTTTAAAATGTTACACATCTTTCTGACATTATTCGTGTAAACAACTTTTAAATCTGATTCTTACTTTTAGAGATATTAAACATTGTTCAGACCTTGGTACAGAGGCCTTCTTCAGATGTTAACATTAACTAGAGTGCGTGATGTCACAGCTAGAGGGTAAGAAATCTTGAAATTTGCCTTCATATTTTTTTTAAACTGCCATAATTCCCAAACCCTACATTCCTGAGACATCATGTATCATGACAAACGTAGGAAAACATCTCGTAGCTTGAAAAAAGACTAAGAAATAAGCAATAATAATTAAACAAATTGCCTCTTGAGGGCATGAAGTGACACAAACTGTCAACATGCCTCCATTAAAGCCCACAGGCTGATATTTGCTCACGGCAGCAGCCGCACACCTTTAGTTAAACTGCCAAAAAGGCCACATTATTAATTAATCATCAGACTACATTAATATTTTAATAGTAAAACAATAAAAGCAATGAATGATAACACTTTACTTTATTCAACATAAAACCAAATGAACCTTAATAAGATATGGATATTAAGAAGGCCTTCAAAAATGATACTGATGTATTGATGAAAGGCCGGCATTTTTTACGTTTGCTTACCGAATAATGTAGAATCTCGCAAATATGCAAAAAAAGACATACTGTAGCATAGCATGTCCAAACTTCGCACAAAAACAGCATAATACAGTACGTTGAATGCAGGCAAAAAAACACAAAATACTTTAGTCTGTCAGAAATATGAAAAATAACATATGTCCAAGAAATATGTTAAAAAAATGTAAAAACAAAAACCACAAAAAAACACGTTTGGTTCTTTGATCAAATATTTCCTCAACAGAATCATAAAGCTGGACTGAGTTTGATTAAGGGGAGGTTATCGTTTAACTTAAGTAAATAAGTTCTAAACTAAGTTTCTCTATAACATGTGATGACTATGATCTGAAAATATCTAAAAGGGAAATGTGTCTCGTAAGCAAGCAATCAGTGTTGGGTCCCTTTAACCAATAGTATAGTACCAACAGTGAATCACATTGTGTATTCATACAAGTAAGCAGGGGCGGACTGGGGGGAAAAAGTGGCCCGGGGATTAATTGACAGACAGGCCCACTTAATGCGCGGCATGTATCGGCCGGCCGGCGGCGAAAGTATGTTACTTAACAAAAAACCTGCCTTTAATGTTATTTTGGACAATTATTCATATAGTAATCACATTGAGCCCTTGAGTTGCCTAGAGCAAAATAGTTACGGCATATATTTAGTGATTTTAATGTTAACAGATCAATAACATTTGGACCCAATTTGCCTGACTTGACACATGGAATAAAACATGGGCAACGTACGAAGCATCCTCAATGTGAGACAATTTAACAGGGGGTGTGGGCAGGTGGTGGACCTCACCTCCTCTAGGGGGGTCCGGGGGCAAGCTCCCCCGGGAAGAGATTTTTTTAAATGTTGAAGTTAAATGCATCAATCTGATCCATTTTGAGAGCAAAATTAGGGACTAAATCTATGGCAGTCAGTAGGGGCTTGGACTGTGAGCCGTAGGGTCGCCGGTTCAAGTCCCCGACCAGACCTATTTGGAGTGTGGACTTCTACTTGGAGAGGTCACAGTTCACCTCCTGCCCTGCCGTGGTGCCCTTGAGCAAGGCACCAGACAAGGCTGTACCTTTAGTAATGAATATTACATGTTGTGAGGAAATCTTTCCACCAATAAGTAATCCAAAATGTATTCACTTCAGGTTTACGAAAGTAACTGTAATCAGATTACTCGTTTTTCAAATGTAACACGAGCTGAATACAGTTACTTGATTTTTGTATTCTGATTACATAACGCCGTTACATGTATTCCGTTACAACCCAACCCTGGCCACACCCCACTGGGCTGGGCCGGAACACTTACAAATGTGGGCCGGTAGGATTTAGGCAAACAAAAAAAAATGTTTGTGTTGGCCCTCCGGCCCACACACAGCACCGGCCCACCGCTGAAACTCCCGGTATTCCCAATGGCCAGTCCGCCCCTGCAAGTAAGTAATGACGTAGTGTGGGTCCAAAAATAATCATTTGCACTTTCATTATGTTGCTACATTCCCACAGGTATGTTGATGTGTTTGTGGAGCTTAAACAGCTTTTCATTGGTTAATAAAGGTCTCGTAGAGCTGTAGTTGGAAGAGCAGATCTCCTGACAGCTGACAGATGAATACAGATGAAGAATTAACCCTTATGAATTATAACCCTAACCCTTCAATGCAAACCCATGATGTAATGACAGTCATTCAGAATAATTGAGTCATTGAATGCTCATTTCAGTCGATTTAATCAAACAAAACACAAACATATTGGACATGGCCTCAAGACTGTAACCTCTTCACATTCTGTTGAAATAGTCAATTACTAGCCTTATCTCACACATTGCTGTTTTGAATCTCTAATATGTGGATGACAGTTGAACTGCATGATGTAACATGTATGCCATCTGCTGGAAAGAAGACGTATCGCTCTGTTGGCCTTGTTTAGACAACAAAAACAGAGTGAAGCTCTCATTTCATCAACAATCTTTGAGTACAGACAGCGTCCTGCAGAGAGCACACAACCCAACAGCACGTTGTTGGTCTAGCATCACTTTACAAAACGTTTGCATTAAGACACTAAGACTAGCTGGTCCCTTGTAAAGGTGAGTCCACCTTAAATGAGCAGTGGGTGATCAGCAGGTGAAAGGCAGGACACAGGAACTTGGTCCTGAGGAGATGTAACGATTATTAAACAAGAAATAGTCTCAAGGGGTCGAATAAATTAACATGTGTGATTATTAGAGAATCATTTGCAGGTGGGTGAAAACAGGCTTAGGGAGTAACGTATTACATGTAACGGCATTAGGAGACAAAATAGACAAATGTATTCTCTAACCAACACACTTGGTCTTTTTAAACGATTACGCCATTTAAGTCTTTTGTCACAAACTTTGCAGATCTATTTTTCCTCTCCTGTGTGGATTCTCATGTGTATCTTTAAACTTCCACTCCGCGAAAAAGCTTTCTTACAGACCGTGCAGGTGAATGGTTTCTCTCCTGTGTGGATTCTCATGTGCATCTTTAAATCTCCACTTGATGAAAAAGATTTCTTACAGACTGAGCAGTTGAATGGTTTATCTACTGTGTGGACTCTCATGTGTAGCTTTACACTTTCACTCTTTGAAAAAGCTTTCTTACAGACTGAGCAGCTGAATGGTTTATCTCCTGTGTGGATTAGCATGTGTTTGTTTCTTTAAATATCCACTCCTTGAAAAAGCTTTCTTACAGACTGAGCAGCTGAATGGTTTATCTCCTGTGTGGATTCTCATGTGTTCCTTTACATTTCCAATCCTTGAAAAAGCTTTCTTACAGACTGAGCAGCTGAATGGTTTGTCTCCTGTGTGGACTGTCATGTGTCTCTTTAAACGTTCACTCTGTGAAAAAGCTTTCTTACAGACTGAGCAGCTGTGTGGTTTCTCTCCTGTGTGGATTCTCATGTGTCTCTTTAAAGTTACACTACATGAAAAACCTTTCTTACAGACTGAGCAGCTGAATGGTTTCTCTCCTGTGTGGATTCTCATGTGCATCTTTAATTCTCCACTTGATGAAAAAGATTTCTTACAGACTGAGCAGCTGAATGGTTTATCTCCTGTGTGGACTCTCATGTGTATCTTTAAATGTCCACTTGATGAAAAAGATTTCTTACAGACTGAGCAGCTGAATGGTTTATCTCCTGTGTGGACTCTCATGTGTATCTTTAAACTTCCACTATGTGAAAAATCTTTCTTACAGACTGAGCAGGTGAATAGTTTCACTCCTGTGTGGATTAGCATGTGTGCCTTTAAATGTCCACTTTGTGAAAAAGCTTTCTTACAGACTGAGCAGGTGAATTGTTTCTCTCCTCTGTGGACTCTCATGTGTCTCTTTAAATTGTTCACTCCGTGAAAAATATTTCTTACAGACTGAGCAGCTGTGTGGTTTCTCTCCTGTGTGGACTCTCATGTGTTTCTTTAAATCTCCACTCCTTGAAAAATATTTCTTACAGACTGAGCAGCTGAATGGTTTCTTTTCAGCACTACGTTGTGGATCACTGACAGATTCATGTCTATTTTTCAGTGAGTTTGAGCCTGAGGCAGGTTCTCTGGTCTCCTTCCAATCAGCACTGTCTTCAGTGTCAGGTTCAGGTTCAGAAGAGTCTCCAGCATCAGGTTCAGAAGAGTCTCCAGCGTCAGGTTCAGAAGAGTATTCAGTGTGGTCCTCAGTCTCAGGTTGCAAACTGCTCTCTGGATCTGAGTTCCTGGCTGGTTCTGGTCCTCGACAGTCATCTCCATCAGCTTCTGTTTCCATGTGTGCAGTTTTTCTTTGATGAGGCTGAGAGGACTGAGGTTTCTCTTCATCATCTTAACTCTTCACAGGGTCAGGAGTGAAAGTGGACTTGGTGATATCAGCCTCCTCCAGCTCCTGAAGCTGCTCTCCCTCCTGTTCCTGCTTAATGTGTGGGGGGGGCTCTGGGTCCTCCTGGTCCAGACAGGTGCTGCACTCCTGCTGGTCAGGGAGAAGCTCTTCTTTAACCACGACCAGCTGCTGGACTTCTGCAGGAAACAGGAAACACAGTCAGAACAAACTGTTAAGTGTTAGCATTTAAAAACCTCATCACCATTACAATGGGAGACATTTTGCAGCCCTAATTAATGCCTTTGTTTTTATATTTTCACATTATCTTTCTTAGTCCCACCTATTGTGTATTTGTGTTGGCTCAAGTCACCTCATGTAGCCCAGCCCCTTTCCACTTCCAGTTCAAAATGTAAAAGGGTTTTTTCTTTTTGCGTAGCACTAGCCGCAATGTAAACAAGGAATTGTATTTGGTTCACAGATACACTACGCCTACAGTATAGAATGAAAATACTCTGTTACAAATTAAAATCCTGCATTCAAACCTTATTTAAGTAAAAGTATGCAAGTATTAATAGAACATTTGATGGCACCTTCTTATGTAACGGTAATGATGGTGCAGTAAAATGTTCCCTGTCAGTGTTTAATTTATGTTGTTTCTTGATTATTTTGTATGTTGCATTTTACTGCTGTACATGTTCAAAGTTGCCCTTGTATAAATGATTATGGATGAGGGAACCTGCTAAATTTTCAAATATGTTTTTTTTTATATATATAGTACCAGTCAAAAGTTTGGACACCTTCTCATTCAATGTTTTTTGCTTATTTTAATGTGTTTCTACTTTGCAAATTAACACTGAAGACAACAAAACTATGAAAGAACACATGGAATTATCTAGTTAATAAAAAAGTGTTAAAAAAAAAATCAAGAATATGATTTTTGTTTTAGATTCTTCAAAGTAGCCCCTTTTGCCTTGATGACAGCTTTGCTCACTCTTGGCTTCTCTCAGTCAGCTTTAGTGTTGTCACGATACCAACATTTTGGTTTCGATACCGATACCAAGTCAAGAATTGCGATTCCGATTCTTTTTCGATACTTTTCTTAAAAAAAGGGAAACACGGAATATCGGCTTTAAAATTAGGAATAACAGATGATGTTAGCAGTCAGAACAACTAAAGCAGCAGTGTTACTAAGAACAGAAACGCCAAAGAGTCACATCTAATATAAATATATATAAAAGCATTTATTTTAATTGTGTAGCAGTGAGTTTAACATTTTGGCAGCACTGTTGAGCATTTTGAAAATGTATTTTCATGCCTCTGTGCAAGGCTTAGTCTTTCTATCTTTATGGCATCTGGTGTAAAGTAACTAAGTTCATAAACTCAAGTACTACTTGGGTACAATTTTGAGATACTTGTACTTTATTTAAGTATTTCAATATTTATTTTGCTACTTTGTACTTCTAATCCACTACAGTTCAGAAATAATGGTGTACTTTTCCTCCACTACATGTATTTAATACCTTTAGTTGCTTCACAGATGTGGAGGAATGATGTGAAATATAACCAAGTGTTGAATCAGACTTCAGTTCCACCTGGAGTAAATCCACCAGCTGCCCTGCAGTCTACAAAGTACTTCAGACTAGCTGCACCTCCACCAGCTACCCTGCAGTCTACAAAGTACTTCAGACTAGCTGCACCTTCACCAGCTACCCTGCAGTCTACAAAGTACTTCAGACTAGCTGCACCTTCACCAGCTACCCTGCAGTCTACAAAGTACTTCAGACTAGCTGCACCTTCACCAGCTACCCTGCAGTCTACAAAGTACTTCAGACTAGCTGCACCTTCACCAGCTACCCTGCAGTCTACAAAGTACTTCAGACTAGCTGCTCCTTCACCAGCTACCCTGCAGTCTACAAAGTACTTCAGACTAGCTGCACCTTCACCAGCTACCCTGCAGTCTACAAAGTACTTCAGACTAGCTGCACCTCCACCAGCTACCCTGCAGTCTACAAAGTACTTCAGACTAGCTGCACCTTCACCAGCTACCCTGCAGTCTACAAAGTACTTCAGACTAGCTGCACCTTCACCAGCTACCCTGCAGTCTACAAAGTACTTCAGACTAGCTGCACCTTCACCAGCTACCCTGCAGTCTACAAAGTACTTCAGACTAGCTGCACCTTCACCAGCTTTGAGAACACTTTCATGATCAATCATTATAAAACATATCATATATATTATTCTGAAATGGACCAATCTGCACAATGACTACTTTTACAGTCGCTACTTTAATACTTTTACTTGAGGAACATTTTGAATGCAGTACTTTTACTGTAACAGAGTATTCCTACACTCTGGTGCTTCTAGTACAAGACCTGAGTACTTCTACTTTTACTGTCGCTACTTTAACTATATTAAGGGGAGGTTATCGTTTAACTTAAAGGAGACCTATCATGCTATATTTAAATGATATAGTGTATGACCATACCTATATAAGGTATATTTATACATTTTATTTTTCAAAATACCAAACAGATCATTTTTTAGACATGCCTCGTTTCGCTCATTTTCGCTCTATTCCAAGCACGTCTTTGGAAATTCTGAGCAGCAGCTGACCACGCCCCCCTGCAGCTGACCACGCCCCCCTGCAGAAGAGCAGGCATGAGCCGGCGAGAGTCACGTTACCATGCTTGCTGTGATTACGAGTGTCGAATAAACATGTCATCTCAGAGCAATGCATGTGTTCAAGCATACTATCAATTTGATCCAGAACTGACCCTGAAGCAGCGGAGGTTTTGGTGGAGGTGCAAAAATCTCGGTTGCAGCAGGACGTTTCTGAATGGTTAGCTGACAAGCTGTTGTCCCTATTTATTTTACTCTGTTACGATGCTTGCTCCTTATTCCGTTCATATGTTGGCTAATTAGCAAGAATGCAATGTGTACAGTTTGTAACGCAACAACAGCGATATATATATATTTTATATATATTTCTAAAGGGAGACATTCATATTTTCAGCATATATACAATGGCCTCATTGCGTTTAATAGTTTACAGTCCTTTTCTTCCAACATCCTGCAACAACCGTTGGAAAGTTGAATAACTTAGGATGATAAAAAGTATAACTCCAACAACACCTCAGTTGTCAGCAATGTGTGTAGTTTCATGTGTTTTTAAAAGATCAGTTATCGACTTCTTTGTGCAAATTGCGCCACGATGCCTTCTGAACGGAGAATGTGTGCTGCATGGAGATACCACAGGTAACATTTTTGATAGCTTTACTAAGTTGTATGTTTAAATACATTTTTCACATGTCATTCAATATATGTTTATCACAATGTGTCAAGACGGATGCAGTAACTTGAGGACTCTGTCACCTGTATGGTGGACCATCCTGGATTGGAGCCTGTGTGCCTAAATGTGTTCTCCCTGCAGAATGCGTTGAATATTTACAGAGCTGAACATGATGGACTACAGTTGAGGCAAATAGAGCAGTGAGTGGTTTGTTTGTTTTGACTGAAATTGTAAAACGAATGCTAATATTGTTCATGGAAATAAATACTGGTGTGTATGGCTTTATGCAATCTTTCATTCTGTCATTGTACATGTACTATTATATTATATACTACACAGCAATGGCATAACACACCCATGTGTACGACAAAAAGGTCCACACACACAACCTTATGCTTTTGAAATCAGAATATTCTTTACCCATCCAAACATGAATAATCACGACACATTTTGATATCAACTTGGAACTTTATTGTCAAAATCAACGGTTAAAAAAACCCATACAAAAAAACTAAATGTAGCCTACTTGTATTTTGTATAAATGACACTAAATAGTTTTACAGAAGCTTTGTGAGCTGGTGCTGGGGCTTCCTTGGACGCAGGATCAGAGTGGTGATTCCGGCCTGCGTTGTCCTCAGGATACGCAGGGAGTTTCCTGATCCGCGAAATGTCGATGTTGGGTTCAGACAGCAGCCAAATTGAACCGTGTAGCATACCCGGCGATGACCTCCTCCCTGTCAGGTCGCTCATAATGGTGCAGGGTCCACAAAGACTTGGTCGAAGATGAGGTCCATCAAGTTGGCCACGTAGGGCTGTGCAATGGTAAAAAAAGCACAACAAAAAATGTGGTTTAGATTAGTATATGCATGTAAAAAACTGAAACTTCTTTCTAATTTTTTTATTTTATATTTGTAAATAGTTGTATAATAAATATTTTAAACACTTACGGAATGTGGGGTCAGTCTTTACTGGTTTTGCTCTGCATTCTCCCTTCCTGGCCTTTGGGAACTGCAGTTTATACAGAGGGTTTCCAGTGGATGTAGTGGCTTGTGCACGCTCAGCGTTTTCATTGTCGTGCAGGGCTGCCAGGTACAGTCTTTCATTTCCGCCATGATACAAAAAAATGTAAATAATAGCAAAGGATGTACAAATTGTCACTAATTAGTAAGTATGTGAGGTGCTGGCCTGTAAAGAAGAACACATAGTTAGAACAAAATCATCTCAACTTAGTATTCAGGATGAGAAAATACTATTTGGATAAATATAGTCTGAAATCCCAAAAGATGGGGCTAAAACTCTCTATTTAGCAAAACTCTCTATTTAGCAAAACTCTCTATTTAGCAAAGCTCTTTGCTTAGCCTTTTCCAATCCGAGTTAGTTTTGAACCGTAACGTGCATGCTGTGTTTCTGACTCAATGCAGATGATGTGTTGGAGGGGCTGAGCTCAGTAGACTGACTGTAATGAGTGCTAGCCACTAATTAGCCTGTTGCTAGAGGTAAGGCCTTGTCAACAACAACAGACCAACGGGGCTTTAGCTCAGTTTTACTCGTGGTGTGTGTCCCCCCTCGCATACATACAGTGTTGTATCCTAACACACCCCCATTTATATTCATGTACGCAAACAAGTAAACACACAAAAGCTTTTACATATAACGCTGGAAAACACGGCATGTCTCATTAGCGTAGCGTAGCTTAGCTTAGCTTACAGATCGATGATATCTGATCGTTCTTACAGACTACAATCACAAAAGCTTTTACATATAACGCTGCAAAAAACGGCACTTGCCTACAGAAGATTACGTTTGTTATTATAACTTACTCAATATGATTGTAGAGGATACAAAATACTAATAAATAGGAGAATAAATACTTGTGTTATCGCCTAGGGCGTGGCTTTACAGCCTTCACACAGATCGCCATTACGGCAGTATGTCTGAACATGTTAGCAAATGCCTGATAATTCAAATGACAAAGCAAAGACTGCGGAGCGTACAAAATAAAATGCTACAAAAATATATAAACACCTAACCGATTACTATTTGGGTTTGAGGCGACATTGATACGGCGAAGCTACATGCTACATGCTACAAGCTAGAGATAGCTTTATCAGGAAAAACACCGCTAAATAAAAACTTACAGCTTCAAAATTGGATGTGTCCTCACTGGCCTGGTCCCGGATGGTTGGTATTGATCCCGGGTTTAGCATTAGGTTGGAGGCATATCCGTGTTGGACTTGAGAGAAGTTCATAAACATGTCCGTGGTAAAATGTTTGGAACACACAAACAGAAATCTTCCGTGGTCTTCTGGCACATGTCCCTTGTAAATGAAGTCTAGCCACAGATTCATTTATTTTTCCACTGATGGCATTGCATGCAGTCCCCTGTCCCGAGTCTTGCAGCCAACAACAGCACAACGTTTAAGTGGCTTAGACATCCTGGCAAGAGCAGGGAAAAACACAGATGTGGGTTGATTATTTAGCCTGCCGATAGCCTATATGCGAATGAGAGGTTTGGCAATGCACGTGGCCGTGGCTCATTCCCCTGATAGGTGGAGAGTTGACCAATAAGCGGAGCACTTCTCTGTGACGTAGAAAAGTGTTGAAATCTGGATCCGGTTTTTTCAGATCCGTTGCAGCCCCTTTTTAGAGATTTGGCGAAGGAGGAAAATAGAGAGGGTTGTGTTTTCTGACACTTGGTGAGTTCCCTGGAACACCGGGGACACATATTCATGTATAAAAGACGTACAAAGGTGCATTTTGCATGATAGGTCCCCTTTAAGTAAATAAGTTAAACTAAGTTTCTCTATAACATGTGATGACTATGATCTGAAAATATCTAAAAGGGAAATGTGTCTCGTAAGCAAGCAATCAGTGTTGGGTCCCTTTAACCAATAGTATAGTACCAACAGTGAATCACATTGTGTATTCATACAAGTAAGTAATGACGTAGTGTGGGTCCAACAATAATCACTTGCACTTTCATTATGTTGCTACATTCCCACAGGTATGTTGATGTGTTTGTGGAGCTTAAACAGCTTTTCATTGGTTCATAAAGGTCTCGTAGAGCTGTAGTTGGAAGAGCAGATCTCCTGACAGCTGACAGATGAATACAGATGAAGAAGCCAGGATATTACTGCAGGCAGGAACTTGTTTCTGTACAACAAATCAGATTTAGATCTACAATCACTGAAGTGTCCTCTGTGGTCTCTGTAGCATGGAGTCCCGCTGCCCTCTGGTGGCTGACAGAGGAAGTGCAGAATGCTTTCCTTTTAGTTCCCTCTCATTTGTTTACCTGCCAAATCCAGAACTGGAAACACATTAAACATCATAATGTCGGTATTCAGCGTGAGAAAAACATAGTGTACAACATTTTATTCAACACAACCTTTTATCTTATTCTTGTAGGAATATTTTTTGTTGTTCAACTTTTCATTATCAACTATTTTCTACCAGCAGAAATGCTTGGTTGGTTTTGAACTAGGGTATTTGGACTGTTGGTAAAACAAGCTGTATAGTATTTCACATTTGGAGCTCAGGGAAATTGCAAAAGGCATTTTAAACTATTTTCTGAAATGCTATAAACAAAAATGTTTAATCGAGGGAGGAGCCTGTGAGTAATTGGTAATATCGTCTCTACCAACTTTCCAGAATATTCTGTTTTGAAGTTTCTCCAGAGACCCTTACTTCATGTGTCTCTAAGTTTTGGGGAAAAGTTCTCGATGTTTGAACTGATGATTAGACTGTCCTGCATCGACAGCTAAAACTTTAGACACAACGTTGGAATAACTAATGACCCAAAATCAATACAGCATTGTAAACGCGACAAGTAGGGCAAATCTTTTTTAATAGTATTTTGGTCTATTTCTTATTATTGAAAATGCACCTGTTTTTTTATTGAAAGGTCTATTTTTAGCAGCTCTAGTAACACCCGCCTCCTTTTATGGGATTTGAGTGTTTTCTGCATTTCCTATTTATATTTTCATGAAAATCCTGCTGTTTTTATCGGAAAATCTTGTGTCTTTTCAATTGCTTTCATATCATTCAACCCACTCCAAATAATTTGTATAAGAATAGGCAGGAAAAGGAGGACAACATCTGCCGTTTTTTTTACCAAAACTCTCTTTTGAGTCGTCACCCTCTAGCCAAATCTGTGCTGAAGTCGAATAGTCCATTTAGCTTACCTTCCTAACGGAGTGAAATGACCCGGAAGTCCCTCAGTGGCAGCCATGACAAGAGCTGATTCTCTAGATCAGTGTTTCTCAAACTTTTTCATACCAAGGACCACTAGGGGGCGCTCACGGACCACCAGTGGTCCGCGGACCACACTTTGAGAAGCACTGCTCTAGATCAGGGGTGTCAAACTCAAGGCCCGGGGGCCAAATCTGGCCCGCGACTTCATTTTATGTGGCCCGCAAGAGCTTGCAAAGAATATAATACGTTTATTATACGTTACATGCCACTTTACAGAAGCAGGTTGCCCACAAACTACATGTCCCACAATGCATCTCGTTTGCGCATTGAAGAGACTTGCAATTATTTGCCCTGGACTTCTGCTTTCAAACGTAGTTAGTTATTACCCTATCCGATAATAATCCAATTCAGAGGCAATAATGTAATGTAATATATTATTTTATATATATATATATTTATATATGTAGTAGTTAAGTGAGTGCAACCATAATGCTAATGTGGCCCGCGATGAAATTGAGTTTGACACCCCTGCTCTAGGTGATAGGAAACGAGGTTCCAAACTTCCTTTATAACCTCCTTAGGAACCACTGGACCTCCCTCACCGAAAGGAGATGAGAAAATGCTGCCCCACAATGCATTGCAGCCGCAGCATTTGCCGTCACACAACAGTCGGCCGTTCACGGAAACAAACAATTATGACGGAGAAATTATATCATGAAAGTTACGGTGCTTATTAAGCATTTTAAAACATAGGTGGTAAGTTGCCAAAGTGCTTTGTTCTGAACGTTCATCAGTATTATAATCAAAAAGAGAAATATGAACGTTAGTTTTCACTGAAATGATCAAATAAAGTCAACATTTCAGTCTTCACTGAGCTGTGTGGGGTTTGTTCAACTTCTAAAAGATGTCTGAATGGTGATATACACAGTGATAGATGTTCAGGACTAACGTTTATAATAAATACATCTGTATTGATTTAAGATCTTTAGTTCATACAATCATACGTATTGGGATCATTGGTATTAATGTGGACCGGAGGGAGAGGGTGACGAGCAGAAGTTTCACTTTCCTTTTTTATTTCAATTCCAACTTTGGTCCTGAAGAATATGTTTCTCTGTTGTCCACGTTCATAAAGCAAAGCAGCAGCATCAGAGCACGGAGCAGAGTCTCTAGATGAGTTACAGTAGTCCCTCGTTCTTATTGAACATCCATGTTGTAGTCCGCTGTATAGAAAACTGTAGTTTCCATGGTTTCCCCACAGCAGCAGACGCACATTCAGGACGTCCGCTGGCGCATCATAAACACGTGGGATAGTGAAAGTGCATTCGATTCTCTAAAGTACCGCAGTCTCTTCTCCTAAGTCCTTTTGAATTCTCCTATCCACTATCCCTTAACCCCGTGACGTTCACTCAGAGGTCAAGGAATAGACGATAGGGTTAGAATTTAGGAGCTGATTTTTGGATTATCCGACTGCAACCCTGGACTTTGTTTGTTTGGCTTCTCTACGTACTAAACAGTATGTACAATATATGAAAACGTCAAACATCCTATACCCTTTTACTTCGGGAGATAAGAACCAATCTTGTTTTTAAGGCAGTGCTGACAGCTCAGAGAATTAAACATAGAAAGTATTCTGTCTTCGCCTAAAGGACTTTTCCTTTCTTCCCTGGAGGCACAGAGGCATGAGTTTGCATGAATATTAACTGACTAATATATTACTAATGCTTTTAATCTAATCATCGTTTAGATATTTTTCTTCCATACTCTTACTCTGGCAGCTCTCCTAACATTTTTAAACCTGTTCTTCCTATTATAGAATCTACTCAGAACTGCTCTTAAGAAGATTGAACCATCGCACAGCTCGAGCGTTAAGATTGTGGAATGTTTTAGTGTGCGCGTGTAACCGAGTTATAAGGGGTGGTGTAACATCCTGGTTAAATTGGAGAATTACGCCATCTGGTGTTACAAACGCGTGCCTGCATTACTGTAGCTTTGTTACCGCAATGGATTGTGGGAGATTCTCATACCGCGTGAGGATCTTTGAGAGCAAGGTGCTATTGTATTATGTCGGTGGACAAAATGTATGTTATTATTTTATTAGGACAATAACGTTCTGTTGTGTTTGTTTAGTTTAATGTTAGTCGTTTAATGCTCACAGCAACATGTTTTTGTGTGATTGGCTATTTGCGTTATATGATTTATTAATGTGATCATCAATAGCTAATTTGAGCTAATAGGCTAACGTGAGCGTGGTGCTATCTCTCCAACAGAACGCAGCTCACGAGTCCATTTTATGTGTCCATTGAAATGCAGGTATGTGAGTTTTGTACACCAGTTTGTGTATGTTTAATGTTTCACATTGTTTATACTACCACGATACGATCATTGTTGTGTTGTTGATTATTGGACACTTCTTTCTATCAAGTGGATCGCTCAAGCCAGCCGTGTCCTGTCTAGTTAGGTGCGCGTTCACATGAGAGGGGTGGTATCTGGAGCATTCGACCAATCACAGACATGGAGAAGCTACTGACAGCGCAGCGTCACACTTCCTGAATGAAAAGTGAACTCTAATATCAGACACATGAAGAAGTTAAACGTTAAACATGACTTAAACACTTGATCAGGATCAAAGCCTCAGAGCTGCAGCTGCAAGGTGAACACAGCTGGAGCAGAACAAGTGTTGGAATGCGTCCATCAGCAGGTTCATGATATCACGGCCCGTCTAACACACCGTCTGACTCTCATCACCTCTGACTCAGAGTTTCCTCAACTCAACGTGTTGCTTAAAATAATGCTTCTCATCCAGTCTGTGACGCTGTGAGTGCTGCACGGCCAGATACGGCTCAGCTGACTCAGATCAGGAGATATCTGATACATTATGAAGTGATGTGCCGCGGACTGGACTTAGTGTACTCTGATCCGGGTCCTGATGCTGAGGCAGATATTTAAGTGCTTTCTTAACGCTAATGTTCTAACAGTCAGACTGCTCTGAAGATGGAGGTGATATTCTATTAATGTTCACGTTCACACAGTCGGTGATTTTTGCCGGCCGTCTTTCCTGCAACGGCAGCTTTTCTGTGTTTCCTTTCTCCTGTGATATGACTTGATCGCTTTGAACTCCGCACACTGAGCTCTGATTGGTCAGCAGGCGGTGCTTTCACTGAGTTGAGCTCTTAGCCTGCAACCTAACCTGCTCCGGGGCAGGTTAGCCACTCAGCATAAGTTACCATGGAGATCTAGCCGCTAAAAAGAGAACCAGCTTCGTAGGACCGGAAAGCCGGAGTTTTCCCTGAATTTAGCCGCTAAGCGAAAATCCTGCTTCGTAGTATACCCCCCCCAGGAGGAAGGAAAATAGCAACACTGTTTAAACGCTGCATCTCCTCTGATTAGTTACTGGTGGTCAATGTGGTCATCTGATTGGCTGCTGCTGAAAAGGTGGGGTCATCTGATTGGCTGTTGGTGGCAATTAGTGTCCTTTATCGCTGCCAATTAGACTTTCTACAACTTATGCTGTAACTTGCCAAAGTGCTTTAATGTTTTAAACTATCAATAATATGTTAAACTGAGAGGGGAACGATGACTTAGTTTCTGTAACATGATAGTGTTGTGATGGGTTTCTTAAACTGTTATCCAACATGTTTGAAAGAATATACACAGTGAGAGACGCTTAACAAGTTATGCACACAAAGTTTTATTTTCTCAACCTATTTTCATACAATCATGCAAACTGGGATTCATGTGGATCAATACGTGTGGAACGGAGGGTGAGCGACCATTACGTTTGACCTTATTTTTATAATATCGATTCCAACCCAATGAAGAGAATATTTCCCCCTGGAACACCAACAGCCGGGGTGACGTATGTAGACGTGTTACAGTAGTCTGAATGGTAGTTTCTCACCACAGAGGCACATCAGTAACATCCTCTGTCTCATCATAACAAGCCTCCCAGTGTTTTCCTGAGTCCTGATGAATCCTCCTTCACTTCCTTCGTTAACCCCTTCACCTCCTCCACCCAGGTGAAGGAGAAGTGGTGAGGAAAGGACAAAGGACCTGTATTTTTGGACAGTTCCACCGCAACACTGGTGAGCTCACTTGCGACTAGGGTCAGCTCATCACCATGGCAACAACATCAGCCACACACACACGCAAGCACGCGCACACACACACACACACACACACACACACACACACACACACACACACACACACACACACACACACACACACACACACACACACACACACGCACACACACACACACACACACACACACACACACACACACACACACACACACACACACACACCACACACACACACACACACACACACACACACACACACACACACACCACACACACACACACACACACACACACACACACACACACACGCACACACACAGCTGCTCAGTGTGGGAAGTAAAGGCTGTCAGCTCCTCACAGACCCACAGGAGGAGCAGGATGGGGGAGAGGAGGTCTTTCAACTGTATTCGTCCCTGCAGGCAGTTTGGTTTGGCTGCATGGAGCGCACCATAAAACAAACATTATTCAGAGAAACACACTGAGCAGCTCGACATCGATAAGCAGGAGTAATCATCGGAGCAGCAGTGAGTGTGTCGACACGGACACTCAGAACCCGGTTATTACCGCGTTTTAGGAAGATCCTTTTCTCTTTTATGGAATATCTTCATTTTAGAAAGATGGATTGAACCAGATTCCGGTCAATTCAGGCCCTATGTCTTTCCTTGGAAATATTTCCTTTGGAGGAGGAAGTATTCATACTGTGTATAATGTGTACTACACATATACTCAATGGTAGTATTCACGCACTGATCACCCTCTGTATAATGTGTACTACACATGTACTCAATGGTAGTATTCACGCACTGATCACCCTCTGTATAATGTGTACTACACATGTACTCAATGGTAGTATTCACGCACTGATCACCCTCTGTATAATGTGTACTACACATGTACTCAATGGTAGTATTCACGCACTGATCACCCTCTGTATAATGTGTACTACACATGTACTCAATGGTAGTATTCACGCACTGATCACCCTCTGTATAATGTGTACTACACATATACTTATTATTTAAAAGAAGGTTGTTGGACAGATAGAAGTCCGGCTCCATGTCCAACCGTGTGTATATCACAGCTTTCACTCAAAAGTAAAGTTGTCTCCAAACAAAGAAAACAGTGCTTCGGAACATCCCCCTGCATCTGAAATCAAGCTTTAGTCTCCAGAGGAAAAACAAAAAGAGGATACGGTAGTTTCCACCTGAGATCTGCTGTCCGTCACTGTGAGCGGAAGAAGAAGAACACGGTTCACCTGCTGACAGGAGCTGAGAACAAAGAGTCAGACACCTGTGACGGAGCGAAATAACAGGAAGACCCCCCCAGGTGATATGGAGTCAGCATCTGCAGGTATTTTAAAGGTTAACACACACACACACACACACACACACACACACACACACACACACACACACACACACACACACACACACACACACACACACACACACACACACACACACACACACACACACACACACACACACACACACACACACACACACCCCTACACACACACACACACACACACACACACACACACACACACACACACACACACACACACACACACACACACACACAAATATTTTTATTTTATTTTTTGGGTGGAATGAATACCTATAGTGATGATTCAATGATTGTAATAGTCTGGTACCTGAAAAAGGTCAAATGGCACTGATGGAACCAAATGTGCCCAAAGCTTATTCCGCCTGGACTTTATTTCCATAAACCTCTCTAAAAAGGTCACATGTCACTTGTTTTGCCTCAATCTTGAAACAGCGTACTTATGTTATACTTTGGATTCCTAAAGCTTTTAGGCTACTAACCCATCATTCAAGGTTGGTCTTCACTATAAGTAATAGGTTTTCTTTAGGCGGAGACAGGAATTTACATTTTTTTGCTATGTTCCATCTGAATTTACTCTGACACAGAAACATCTATATTGATTCTGACACTTCTACATCCAACTCACAGATGTAACCTTGCTTTGACAACAACAATTATTCATACAAACCTTTTAGAAGTGAAGTTACAGTCATTTGTTCTGGGAATGTCATTTTCGAGCCTGAAACCTGAACAACAGGCTCGGGGTTTAACAGGTTAACTGTGAGGACTTTTTAGGAAAGTGACATTTTTTTTAATCAGTAAGGATGTTTGATGATAGTTTGGAAAGTGACAAGAATGTTAAATGACTTTTGAGGAGAGTAAGGACTTCGTTACAGTGATACAATTTCAACAAACTGAGTGTTACGGTGAGTGAAGCAAGCAAGACCCAAATGCATCACTAGGCCACCAGGGTGGGTGGGTGGAGGGGGTCAGGAGGATGGGATTTTGGGCTCGCAGCCCAGGAACACAGCGGAGGACCGGGAAGGGATCTCGGGCGGACGGCCCGGGGCAAGGCAGAGTCGAAGGTGGGGGACTCGGGCGGACGGCCCGGGGGCAAGGCAGAGTCCAAGGTGGGGCAAAGGCCACAGCGGGCGAACTCAGGGGGCCGAGCATGAGGGCGAAGGCAGAGGCAGGAAGAGTCAGGGGGCCGGGCCCGAGGGCGAGGACCGCGGCACTCAGGGGGCCGGGCTCTAGGGCAAAGACCGCAGCTCTCAGGGGTCCGGGCTCGAGTGCGAAGACCAGACAGCTCCGGAGGCCGGGCAGGACCCGGTGTCGGCCGAACAAGAACCGAAGCCGGTGGGACAGGCTTCAGCAGGATCCTCAACGGAAGAGGATCAGGAGTTGGCAGGACCCCCGGCGAGACAGGTGATGGCGTGGCCTCCAACAGAACAGGACAAGGGGTTGGCAGGACCCCCGGCAGAAGAGTTGTCGGCGGGACCCCCAGAAGAACAGGAGATAGGATTGTCAGGACCCCCGGCAGGAGAGTAGTCGGCGGCACCTCCAACGGCACAGGACATGGGATTGGCAGGACCCCCGGCAGGAGAGTAGTCAGCGGGACCCCCAACGGGACAGGACATGGGATTGGCAGGACCCCCGGCAGGAGAGTAGTCAGCGGGACCCCCAACGGCACAGGACATGGGATTGGCAGGACCCCCGGCAGGAGAGTAGTCAGCGGGACCCCCAACGGGACAGGACATAGGATTGGCAGGACCCCCGGCAGGAGATTAGTCGGCGGGACCTCCAACGGGACTGGACATGGAGCTGGCAGAACCCCCAGTGGAACCTCCAACGGAACAGGACATAGGATTGGCAGGACCCCCGGCAGAAGAGTAGTCGGCGGGACCCCCAATGGGACAGGACATGGAGATGGCAGGACCCCCGGCAGAAGAGTAGTCGGCGGGGCCTCCAACGGCACATGACATAGGGTTGGCAGGACCCCCGGCAGGAGAGTAGTCGGCGGGACCCCCAATGGGACAGGACATGGAGATGGCAGGACCCCCGGCAGAAGAGTAGTCGGCGGGGCCTCCAACGGCACAGGACGGGCAGGACCCCCGGCAGAGGACCAGTCGGTGGGACCCCCAACGGGACAGGACATGGAGTTGGCAGGACCCCCAGCGGAACCTCCAACGGCACTTTAGTGGGGACTTGAGTTGGGACTTGAGTAGGAACTTGAGAGGGGACTTGATAGAGGACTTGAGAGGGGACTCGAGAGGGGACTCGAGAGGGGACTCGAGAGGGGACTTGATAGAGGACTTGAGAGGGGACTCGAGAGGTGACTTGAGAGGGAACTCGAGAGGGGACTTGAGAGGGGACTAGAGTTGGGACTAGAATTGGGACTAAAGGAGGGACTGGAGAAGGGACTAGAGAAGGGACTAGGGAAGTGACTAGGGAAGTGACTTGAGAAAGGAATTGAGTATGGACTAGAGAAGGGACTAGAGAAGTGACTAAAGGAGGGACTGGATAAGGGACTAGAGAAGGGAATAGAGAAGGGACTAGGGAAGTGACCTGAGGAGGGACTAGAGAAGGGACTTGAGATGGGACTAGAGTTGGTACTTGAGAAGTGACTAGAGGTGGGACTGGAGAAGGGAATAGAGAAGGGACTAGGGAAGTGACCTGAGGAGGGACTAGAGAAGGGACTGGAGAAGGAACTAGAGATGGGACTAGAGAAGGGACTAGGGAAGTGACTTGAGAAAGGAATTGAGTATGGACTAGAGAAGGGACTTGAGATGGGACTAGAGTTGGTACTTGAGAAGTGACTAGAGAAGTGACTAGAGGTGGGACTAGAGGTGGGACTAGAGGTGGGACTTGAGTTAGGACTCGAGAAGAGACTAGAGAAGGGACCAGCGATGGGACTAGAGATGGGATTATGGCAGCTGGGGCCAGAGCTGGGTCTGGAACCATGGCCACTGGGGCCGGGACCATGGCTGCCGGGGCCAGAACTGGGTCTGGAACCATGGCTCGGGCTGCTAGCCTGGCCTTGCGACTCCTTCTTTTAGGAGCCGTTTGGAGGCTTTGTGGACCTCCAAAAGCCAGACGAGTTCCAGAGAACGGCTGGGGTTGACTCCAAACGGACCACACCGATGCGTGTGGTGTCATAAAGGGAATTGGGAGGCAGGGAGCTAGCATAGGGCTAGCAGGCAGGGGATAACAAACCGAGAGGAAATCCAAAATCCAGCTAGGTAGGAATTTCACCAAGCCTGGTTTCTCCATAGTCATCTGGCGCGCATCTGCCAGAGCTACCTCTCGCTGCTGAACCCCGGACGCTCTCCTCCATCGATCAGAGCAGTTAGCCAAAAAAAAGGAAAGATCCAATAATTCCTGCTCAAAAGGATCTGCTGGGCCCATATCTGGTTGGTTCGTACTGTTACGGTGAGTGAAGCAAGCAGGACCCAAATGCAGATAACGCTGAAAATGCCTTTATTTCAAGGATAGTATAGACAAACGGAACACTCCCCGGGGAACACATCACCAACAAAAGACGAACCAACACTGAACACAGGAAGAGACAAGACTAAATACCGGGAGGGGTAATCACGAGACGAGAAACGGCCGGGCAGGGGAGGAGAAACACAAGGGCCACAGGTGAACACAATCAGACAACTAGACACACCAGGGAAACTGACGACAGGGGAAAGTTGTGATTGTTTTTTTTACAATCACAAGTTTAGGAGAGCGGAGAAATGTTCACAAGTGAAGGCGATTCTTCAAACCTTTTGGAAAGTCATGACATTTAGACAAATGAGGAGAAAAAGGGCTGTTTAAGGGTAAATAATGAGATTTGAATATAAGATTTAGTTTAATTGAGGGCATTATCTTGGTGGTATTTTCTGTATGTAAAGAAGAACACACACACACACACACACACACACACACACACACACACACACACACACACACACACACACACACACACACACACACACACACACACACACACACACACACACACACACACACACACACACACACACACACACACACACACACACACACACACACACACACACACACACACACACACTCACACACACACACACCCCCCCCCCTTCTTCCTGCTGTGCTCTCACTCAGATGCACTATGTACAGAACCAGCAGTCACATGATAAAAACATATGAGCCAGACGAGCTGCTGCTGTGAACTCATTTTAAAATGCAGTCTGAGTGAATCCTGCTGAGAGACAGCGGGTCGATCATCCTTCCGTCAATCTCTGAGAACAATGCGGAGACAACGCAGGAGCACTTTAAAGTTGCAAAACATTTCCATCTTGTTTCCGTCTCTGCTTTTCCACAAGGCCTGAATGAAGGTATAAGAAATGTGTCATCTCAGTTTGTCGATGTTAAAAGTGACTTGGTGTCCTGAATCCTTACAATGATTCCTTACAATGAATCATTACAATGA
Organism: Pseudochaenichthys georgianus; assembly: GCF_902827115.2. NCBI lineage: Eukaryota > Metazoa > Chordata > Actinopteri > Perciformes > Channichthyidae > Pseudochaenichthys > Pseudochaenichthys georgianus. The sequence continues at coordinate 47,034,303 of NC_047518.2, read as the reverse complement.
ATCCTTATAATGAATCCTTACAATGTTTTATTTCAAATTAAAAAAAAAAGTCCAACATTATACAATTTAAAACAAAAACAATAATCGTGGCTTGATATTGAATAAGGACATGTTTTTATGAACCCGACTGGACAAAAAGACGGAGGCACGAAACATACTACCATTAGAAATACATAGCTTTTAAAATCGTTCTGTGTGACACGGAGAAAGGGGAAAATCGTGTTGCTGTACACGAATCAATAGATTACATTTATTTCGTGACAATAACACGAAATGCTGTGAGACTGGGTTGGCACACCATTTAAAGTGGACCTATCATGCTATATTTGAATAATATATTGTAGGGCCATACCTCTATAAAACATGTCTGTGAAGGTTTTTTTCAAAATACCAAACAGATCATGCATTTTAGCCAAGCCTCATTTCGCTCTATTTGCTCTTTCCAGCCCTGTTTTTGCAGGGGCTGATTCTGTGGCAAATGAGCTGCATCTGACCACGCCCCCTGCAGCTTACCACGCCCCCTGTAGCTGACCACGCCCTGATCAGCTGCTGCTGGGCTATCAGAAGAGGGGGAGGAAAAGAGATCTCCGTCCTCCGTGTATTATTCTTATATGATTATATAGAGTCGTTATTCAGTCGTTTTAAAGCTCAATAAATAACAAAGAAGACCTCCGACCGGCACTTTTCTAATTTTGTCTGGAAGATTTAAACTTTAACGGAACAAAATCAAACTGAAACTCTGCCGCACGGTCCCCTCGTCCCTTGGAAGAGGCGGGGAGGTGGGTGTTTGTCCTCTGCTAGACTAACCGGAGAGAATTACAGCGCTTTCCTCGACGGGGAGGGATTGCATTGAATTACAGCGGGAGCAAGCGCTTGCCTCGGGGAGGGACAAAAAGAGCCACAGCGGAGAATAAACAGAAGGGCAACCATGGCAACCATGCGCGGGAAGTCTTCTTCGCTGCTTTTGTGGCAGACTACATGCAGCGCCTCTTACAGGCCCCTTTTGTTAGGACCTAAGGAAAAACACTACGGAAAGTGTTGGGCCCCCAGTGAGAGGGTTAGGGATGACATCCAAAGGAAAGGAGAATCCTCACATAGCTCCCAAAGAAGTGGGTGAAGCCATGAGAGCAAATTGTTATAGTCCTAAAACCTCTTCCAGGGTTACCATTTCTCGTTTTACCATATTAGACTACCACTATTCAGGTTGTGTTAGTTGTATTCTCATGGCTTTTTTAATGTGCACTACATTTTAATGCTTTGAAGTTTTCTTTATAAATCACTTTGAATTGCCTTCTGTTGAAATGTGCAGTAAAAGTCGCCTCACCCTCAACTTTCCCCCCGTTTACTTTATCTTATAAATCACTCTAAAGGGTCTCAGGGTCAGAGGACACTTCTTTCTGAGCGATGGTCTCCACTTTCTCCGGCTGACACCTTTAAATGCTGACAAACCTCATTACAGAGCGCTCTCATTTGCATTTACTGACTTCCTTCTCATTAAATCTTAATCACGGAGGATTCGTCTGACAGTCGTTTAGCAGCCAAGTACTCTCACCACATCCTCTTGAATATATTTACATAATTATATCATCACATGGGGATGCATTTGGACTTCATATTTTTCTGAAATACCATTTGAATGTAAAACTTCTTACTTGCTAAAAGATATTTTAGAATAACCGTAAGAAAATAATGACACTCAGAGGATTTAGTCTTTCTACTCCGAATGCAACACACTCTCACTCCCTAAGCGTCCAGCAGCGACGTTTGGTCAGGGTCCGAGGCGTGCAGCTGTGACTCTCCGAGGCTCCTTCAGCGTCATAAAGGGACGCAGATAGCTTTCAACTGATTGCAATGTCTTCCCATCTGCGGCGGGATTTGACGCTCATGGAAGCACGATATTCGTTTGTGTCGGCTGCCCTAAAAGGCAATGTGAGCGTCCATTCCCATTGGATAACGGAGAATTGTACACCCCATTGCAATCAGTTGAAAGCTATCTGCGTCCCTTTATGAAGCTGAAGGAGCCTCGGAGCGTCACAGCTGCACGCCACGGACCAAACGTCGCTGCTGGACGCTTAGGGGGTGAGAGTGTGTTCAGTGAGGAGAGAGAGCTGCAGCTTTAGTCTTTCTACTCCGAATGGCAGCTTTTCCTTTTTATCTAGCAAAACTGCAGAGACCTGAGAGAGTGCTGAGAGATGTGCACTTTTAGCCAAAATATGCTTTTTTTCTAAATGATTATGAATAATAATAATCATCATGAAACATTTATATTTATTGCCCGATTCTCAGGCAGATGTGATAGATGGATGTTGTATTTATTTGTACCAACTTCTCTTCTCTTAAGGGTATCTTCAGTATTTTCTCTTAAAAGATGTCATAAATAGAATCTGTGATCTTAAGGTGGTAAAGACGCATCACAACCTGATCCAGCATGAAGGGAATTTTAATAAGGGTTAGCGCATTCCCTACCCTTCGCAGTTTGAAGTCGTGCCTCGCGGTGACCGTCTGAATATCTCACAGAGAATCTGAAGCTCTGAGACTCTGGTGTTTGCTGACCTACTTTTCCACCATTGTTATTTCTACCTGTCCTCTGTTCAGCCAGGCGTTCAGCGGGAGCTCCTGTAACGCCAGCTGTGAGAGGAAGAGAGGAATCAGAGATCTACAGTTATCAAATCAAAGTTTATTTATAAAGCACATTTAAAAGCGATTTTTGGTCCGGTAATAAATACTACAATCACAATAAAAACACATTACTACAATCACAATAAAAGAGAACAAATTACAACAGATATATAAAAACACAGGGAAAAGTCAGGAGTCGTGCTCCGCTCTGAAGGCCAGGGAGAAGAAGTGTGTTTTAAGAGTAGATTTAAAAACCCCAGACCTCACATGGAGGGGCAGAGTGTTCCAGAGCCTGGGGCCAGCTGCTGCGAAGGCTCGGTGCCCTCGGGGTTTGAGCCTGGTCTTAGGCACTATCAACATATATTTATAATATTTGGGGACGGGTGGCGCAGTGGCCTGTGCATCTGATCATCAGATCAAGGGGGGGTGCTGGGGAACTCCAGTTCGCTCCTGCCGCCACTGCGTCAGGCCGTTGTGTCCTTGGGCAAGACACTTCACCCGGATCTGCTCCTGTGGGTATTGTCCACAGTATAATACCAATGTGTACTTGTAAAAGCGCCTCGATGACTTTGAGGCGTGAAGATGGACGGTGTGGCGCAGTGTGCTGTGCAATGATCATCAGATCAAGGGGTGAAACCCGCCGCTGCTGCGTCTGTAAAGTGTTCTGCACTAGCTGCAGGCGTCTAATTGAGGCCTGGTCCATACCCACATACAGAGCGTTGCAGTAATCCAGTCTCGAGGTAACAAAGGCGTTAATAACCCTTTCTAGGTCTTTAAAAAATAAAATCAACTGGTCTTAGCCAATAGTCATATTTTAAAAAAGCAGGTCTTCACTACGGTGCTAACCTGCTTATCAAATGTAAAAGTGCTAGTAAAGGTCACTCCAAGGTTCGTGACAGAGGGGAGGATATTATTTTTGAGGGAGCCCAGAATATCAACCGGAGAGGCTGGAGGTTGGGGTCCAAAAAAGATGACCTCGGTCTTGCTCTCGTTGAGGTTGAGGAAGTTTTGGCTCAGCCAGGATTTAATCTCTGTCAAGCAGTCCATCAGCTGCTGTAGTGAGTTGGCATTTTGATTGAGAGGCAGATAGGTCTGTACATCGTCAGCGTAACAATGGAAGGGGATATTATGTTTTGTGAGAATTGAACCTAGGGGCAGTACAGTAAAAAGGATGGGGCCCAGGATCGAGCCTTGGGGAACCCCACAGGTAAGAGGGGCTTTGGCAGAGGAGAAGGCACCTAGCTGCACAGAGAAGCTATGGTCTGTCAGGTAGAACCTGAACCATGCAAGGGCAGAGCCTGTGATGCCTGCGGACTGTTCAAGCCGTGACAACAGGATGCTATGGTCCACAGTGTCAAAGGCAGCTGTCAGGTCAAACAGCACCAGGACAGCTGGGCTACCTGAGTTGGCGGCTAGGAGCAGATCATTAAACACTCTTAAAAGGGCTGTTTCAGTGCTATGCATAGGTTTAAAGCCAGACTGAAACTTTTCGTGGATGCCATGCGTAGTTAAAAACGACTGCAGCTGGGCGTAGACTACTCGCTCCAGGGCTTTAGATAAAAAGGGTAGCTGGGAGATGGGCCTGACATGTGCGAGAATGGAGGGATCGAGATTTTCCTTTTTTAGCAGTGGCTTAACCACGGCATGTTTAAAGGCAGCTGGGACGCATCCTGAGCTAAGAGAGGTGTTTATGACTAATAAAATACTTGCTCCAACTGATTCAAAAACATCTCTGAGAAGGCGAGAGGGAATGCTGTCTGAGGTGCAGTCTGTCGGCCGCAGGTGCTTCACTACATCCGAGAGAGAAGAGAGGGATACAGGCTCAAAGTGGTCGAGGACAGCAGGGCACAGAAAGGGGCTATTCTAAGAGCAGATACTTTTTCAATAAAAAATGTCAGAAACTTATCGCAGAGAGTAGTCGACGGCACAACCAACGAAGCATCACAGGATTAATGATCGAGTCGAGCACATTAAAAAGAACCTGAGGT